>NC_055964.1:36911671-36954171 GCF_018492685.1 Alosa sapidissima | reverse complement strand
CATGGGCAAAATTGAGCGTGCTATTGGTGAGTGTGCATCTCAAACGAGCAGTCATGTAAGCCAACACTAGAGCCAGTTCAGGCTTCACTATAGAGGTTTGGTAATCGACCTCAGGGCCACTACCCAAAGCTCTTCACCTGTGTGGCATGTGTTGTCCCTTGCCCTGGGCAGATACGGGTTTCTAAAATGGATAGTGTCAATATTTGATGATAGTTGGCTAATCTGCGTTCAAAGCCACAGTAAAAGCACTCCGCAAACACCTGCAGCTGTAGTCCATGGTTGTTACCGTGCCAAACTCCTAAATGAGATTCTGCATAACCTTATTTTACGTTGCGTTGGTGTGATGCAAGTAGAGATGTAACGGTAAAAATGTAACATGACTATTATAGTGAGCGAAATTATCATGGTTGTTGATATTAATGCGGTATTTTTCGAATGTTCTGTAAATGAAAGAATGGCATAGTGTCTTGTCATGAGTGGTGTGGCTCATTTAAGAGTAAAAGACTTCTTTTGTGTTACTCGGTGTGTGTTAGTGCAGAGGGAGAGAGAACACATACGCAAAACTAATGAGTTACATGGGCTGGCCACTGCGAAAACACATACGCAAAACTAATGAGTTACATGGGCTGGCCACTGCGAAAACGCATACGCAAAACCAACAGGAGTTACATGGGCTGGCCACTGCGAAAACACATACGCAAAACTAATGAGTTACATGGGCTGGCCACTGCGAAAACGCATACGCAAAACCAACAGGAGTTACATGGGCTGGCCACTGCGAAAACGCATACGCAAAACCAACAGGAGTTACATGGGCTGGCCACTGAGAAAACACATACGCAAAAAAACCAACAGGAGTTACATGGGCTGGCCACTGAGAAAACACATACGCAAAACTAATGAGGCATATGGGCTGGCCACTGAGAAAACGCATACGCAAAACTAACGAATTAAAAAAACACTTTTTAATTAAATGTCATTTACAAAGAGATCTTTATGGTGTATTTTTTGCATCCCTTCATTTGTTTGCATTGTAATTAGTGGGTTGATATGGTCTTGTGTTTCTGCGCAGGTTTAAAGTTGCATGGAAGGGGCATTGTGTTTAGTGGGTTGATATGTTGTGTTTCTGCGCAGGTCTAAAGTTGCGTGGGAGGGAGATTGGACAGCCAATGGAGCCAGGGCCCAAGAAGAAATAAGAATAAAATCCTCGAAAAACATTCTTCACTTTCGCCTTTATTTTCATCTGGAAAAGTCCTGACCGAAGACGAGGTGACAGAGGATCAGGCATCCAAGCTAACAGTCAAGAGCGGATAGGCTAAGGCTTTGAATACACTGCATCGTCAAAATCACACGCACAGCGACGTCCCTCTCTCATTCTGTGCATCTAAGTTAATTCACCATGGATGAGAAGAACCTTTAGATAAATCAACACAGATAACATTTCTGAAGGTAATGATCAACTATTGCTCATTCATGTTATGCGTTGGACTTTGGTGAAAGTCATGGAATGTCTTTTAACATAATAAACACAGCGTTTTGATTACCAGCGTTCTCCAAACTGTGTGTCTGGAATTTAAAGTCCACAAGAGCAGTCGGGTAACTGCACACCGTTGCCCTAATCTCGCAATGGGGCAAAAAGCAAAACAAAAACCAGTATCCGGACCTTAGTATGACCAGCAGTTTTGAAGTCATGTGAGTAGACAGGCATGACTGAGAGAGATGGATTTGATGCATGGGAGAGTTAAGTATCTGGTATGACATGCTGCTTGTTTGTATAAAATTACATGGTTACATAGAGATAAAACACGAAGTGTGCTTTTATTGTGTAAAGCAGCGGTTCCTAAACTTTTTCCCCCGCGTACCACCACCTACATACACTTAAAAACGACAGATAAAAACGTAACACATTTTATTGACTCATTCCAGGCATCATGTTTAATTGACATAACAACTGACAAAATCAAAATGTGCAACTGGTCCATGAGCTCTCACACTAAAAAACTGTGGAGAACAACATTATGAAACACAAAGAACGACGAGAACACAGGCTTAAGATTTTTTTTAAAAATCATTTTTAGCACTTTTCCGACACCATTGCCATTTTCATCTCACGCAGCAGCGGGGGTGCACGTACCACAGTTTGGGAATCCCTGGTGTAAAGGCAGTTTGTGTGTGTGTGTGTGTGGTTATCAGTGATGCGCAGTTTGACAATCCCTGGGGCCTGTTGCACAAAAGCAGAATTAAGACATCCGGGATAAGTTACTGAGCTGCGCTCAATGAATCCAAAACAAGAGCGTACAGGCTTAATTGGTTGCACAACGAGCAAGCCAGGATGAGCAGACACGGATTCATCAAGCCAGGTGAAACCGATCCTGGATAAGTGCGAGCTCATGGCTCCCTCAAATAGACCCCGCCACCGATCACAGATTCACTGATTCACCATGGCAACTAGCGGCTTCATTGCTTCTTCTACGGTGTGAAGTAGGTAGATAGCCTTCTCACAACAGCAACAAACAGCCTCTGTTAAGGAGAATATTGCAACTAGTTCCGCGACCACCACGCGTGAAATGGTTAGGCACTCCTGTGACGTCACATTGTCGCATGACGGGTCGGGAATGGCGATATGTAAAAGTTATTTAATGATCACAAACGTTTAAATAATGACAGTGGGTCTAGGTATATGTGATAACAATGTGTAGTGGGCAGTGGAAAAATTATTGGTTCCTGGTGTAAAGGCAGTGTGTGTGTGTGGTTATCAGTGATGCGCAGTTCGCCCGAAATGGAGTGGTCATCCGCGGTTATAAGTCATAAGAAAATATTTTAATGATATTCTGGGTGGGTCAGTTAAAATTAATTAAATATATATATATATTTGTAAAAATACTTCAAGTATCACGAGAAGGCTAGCATCAATATTTAACTCATAATTGCTTTTCAAAGATATCATTGATTGAAGCATACTTGCCACATAGATGGAGACGGTGGAGGTGGAGATGGTAGAGGAGGTGGAGACGGTGGAGACGGTAGAGGAGGTGGAGACGGTAGAGGAGGTGGAGACGGTAGAGGTGGAGACGGTAGAGGAGGTGGAGACGGTAGAGGAGGTGGAGACGGTAGAGGAGGTGGAGACGGTAGAGGTGGAGACGGTAGAGGAGGTGGAGACGGTAGAGGTGGAGACGGTAGAGGAGGAGACGGTAGAGGAGGTGGAGACGGTAGAGGTGGTGGAGACGGTGGAGGTGGAGACAGTGGAGGTGGAGGTAAAAAGCTGAAGAAGCGACAAGTTAAAATAATAGACACGCCTCCAGGAAAAGCCATATATGGGAAATATTTGGAAAGGTTCTTAAAAGAAGATGACCGTAGTGCCATTTAAATGTATAACAAGCACAAAACAAGCACAAAACAAGCACAACAAGCAGTAGCCCTGGGGCAGTACCCTTTAGAAAAACAATTATGTACCCATGAATGCAGGTACTTTTGTGTACCCTAGCCATCTGTACCCATCAAGGTACACAAATGTACCTGTATGTATCATTAGCGCATAGTACCCTTTAAAGGTACTAATCTGTACTTTAAGGGTACAACCCCTGTGAAAATGTAAGGTGCTATAAGTATATGCACAACTAATAAGTCCATTTAAATGCTCTGGGAGGGGGGAAAAACATTTTCAGTGATATTACACACAATATAATAATAATAATATCGCTGCATTTGACTGAAAAGGCATGTTTATCTTGTGTCCTCGTCAGTGATATTACACACAATATCGCTGCATTTGACTGAAAAGGCATGTTTATCTGCATTTGACTGAAAAGGCATGTTTATCTTGTGTCCTCGTCTGTTTCTATAGTAGAATAATACAGTTTCATTTTATACAGCTGTAGCCTACTGTTAATGCAGTGGAACCTTTTGTCCACGAGATGGCACTTACCATTTACAATAGCCATAGACTGTTGACACATGATCAAACAGAACTTCATGGGTAGCCTAGTGCAGTGGTTCTCAAACTTATCACAATGAGTAGCCTACCACCTCAGAAAACAATTGGCTCTCCAAGTACCACCATTATGACTGACATTATTAAAATACAGTAGCGTAGACCAAATAAACTACATATTTTACATTGTTTTACGTAACCCCCCTCCAAGAAAGACAAAAACTAGTTTAAATTTAACTTCATTGATAAAGGATTTTTTTATTGTATACATTTTGATATAATTTTGAAGTGATTATTTCATCTTTATAAAAGAAAAAAAACATCTCGGACACACCCGGAGTAGGCTACCTAGACCTCGTACCACAGTTTGAGAACCGCTGGCCTAGTGGCTCTGCTGCTGTTCAGTTGCTACTGCATTTTTCGCTGACTGAATTTGGGTCTAATTATGCAACTGGTAACGTTGTTAATACCTCTCCAGCTATTACGAGTCTTCAAGAATATAAAGCTAATTAATAACGTCAACAGCACGTGATGAGAATGATACAGCAGGACAAGGGCGTAGGTTTGGTCTGAGCTTTGGTGGGGACACTACCCACTAACACCCCCCCCCCCCCAAAAAAAAAAAAGCCACTCAACTCTTTCACCAGCCACTATAGATATATATTATAATGATTAAAATGTGCTACTGTACAAATACTATCCATGATTAAAATGTCCTACTGTCCAACTTGCAACTTGATATACTGTGTAGCCCACATAATCTGTACAGAAATGTAGGCTATATTTAACATTTATTTTCTATTTGGTCTGTTATGAAATCATGCATTGACCCATTTAAGCACAGCTCAGTTTTAAGAAACTTAAATACATGCATGCTTAGCATTTTGTGAAAAGAAATCATTAAGGCTACATTGACAAACTCTTAACCGTGAGCTGCCTGTATATTCTCTGATTCTAATATTTAAAGATATAGGCGATGTAAGCACAGCTCAGTTTCAGTTTTAAGAAATGCTTAAAGCCGAAAGACCATGTTGAATTTTGCTACAATTTATTTCAAAACCGGATTACTCTGGAACAACTAACTATACACGGGAATGCCTTTGTGTTCGGTAAGGTCTGCTCTTTATTCTGATATATGGCTTGTCATGTGTTGTGTGAAGAGTGTGTAGGCCTACGATATTCCACCGAGACGAATGGATGTGGAGATGGGCGCAGAGAATAATTATTAAATATCTTGAAGTTATTTTTCTAGCGAACTGTTTATCACAGCAAATCGTGGCTAGCTAGCACCGTTTCAAAGCTGAGAAAAGGCTCGTTCATGTGACACATGTGTGATGAGTAGTCTACTTCTCCAGGAGTTCAACAGAGAAGAATGGGTGGATTTGGACGCACTTCATACTTTATATGTAGTGACGTAAAGCTGAAGCGCTGCGCCATGCTGCGCAGGAGACTGCGGCTCACTGGTATTATAGGTAACTTCAAATCAGCGCGATTTACCCTTATAGGCTACTGCACATTACACGATCTGTACGAGATAATCCGCAGCACTGAAGTGAGAAATGATTTAACTCTTTGTGTAGAGCATGTGAGCGCTTTTCCCCCCATTTTAAACCTGAATATTGGTGGGGACATTTCAGTCGTAATTTGACATTGGTGTGGACACGTCCTTCGGTCCCCACGCAAATCTACGCCCCTGCAGCAGGAGGTGGGGAGTAGCAGGTGCTGGGGTCAGTTCACTGGTAGTGATTGCTTGACTTGTGGGATCTGGAAAAAAACATTTTGACCTCACGGCACTGAATGCATTAACTTCTTTAACTCAAGTGCTTTAATGCTGTCACAAATTATAGATACTAGGTAAAATAGGCTAGTCTCCAGGAAATTGAAACAACTTGTGAAATAATATTTGTTTTACTGATTTTGTTCTTAAACATTCACAGTCATAAAGGGCATAGCACTAGGCTGTTGCGACCACGTGTGCCAGCACACGCTTTCTCCTGACTCAGCCAAAGATCGCCTTAACAATCTTTGACTCAGCCTCTGCCCGGCTGCTCTATGCGGAACGGTTCATCAGCAGTAGATGAATCTCTTCGGAAGAAAATAGAAACGGCCTTCGTTGCCATAGCAGACGAAGCTAACCTCACGCTAGTAACGGAGCACAGCTGCGAGACAAATTTGCTTACTGTAACTTTTTACTGTCAATGACTGTAACAGGCGTCTGTATATAAATAGTGTTTGCATCATGGAATAATGACACCTGTGAACATCTGTCGGCACCATTCCTGAAGACAATTTGAACGCACCAGCCAATCGTTTGTTGCTTCGGAGCGAAACGGGACGAACGTTAATCCACCCGCTGGGAATACACTAACGTTAGCTTTGAGCTAGCTGCTAACTGTTCTGTCTAATCAAGAGGTTTTCCTGGAGCACGTCTTCATATGCAATAATGTTTGGCCGTGTGTTCGGCACCTTGGACATTTAACTGGTGAATGTTGCTATGGAGATGCCACACATGAAGTAGAAACGGTAACTTAATGTCATCATAAACGTTATGGTCAAAATGTCCACACCAGTGGGATTGTGGATATCAGACAAAATATGTTTACTTCGCACAGAGCACACATTGACTGTCTGACTGATACGACTTCGGGGAAATGGCTGAGAGATATCCGCTGGCAGAGAAGGCTATGTCGGAGGGCTATGCCCGTCTCAGGTACAACGACACGTCGCTGCTCATTTGGCAACAGCAACAGTTGGAGCTGGAGAAGGCGCCCCCCGCCAACTACCTCAGCCGGAGTCAGAGCTCCTGGTACAGTCGGTACGGAAACCAGGCTGTGGTTGTACGGGACAGAAACAAGCTAGACGGCACTTCCGAATCTGGACGCTCAAAAATATGTCTGATTATGTAATCGTGTTTGTCATCTGCAGTGTTCATGGCCAGCGTTACGGCAGCTAATCTTGTTACATCCAAACTAGGAGCATTGAGATGATTAGTCTGGGAATTATTGCTCCAAATTAGGAGCAAGGACTTAAATGTGCAGATTTTAAGCTTTTTATTCCTAAAGCAGTATTCCCCCCTGCCCCCCCTGGAAATGCAATACTGAATTATGAGATTTGTTTGAAAGCCATCATAAACGTGAAAGCGACCAGACATTGGTATTTTTTCTTGGTTTATTTACGAAAAACAGGAGGGCTCAGTGAGTCCAAATGTCAGGTTAGCTTTTACATCAAACATTAGCTCTATAAGTCTGCCCAGCAACCCCTCCTTAAATGTCCATCTTACATCTATAATGAGAACCAGTTGGAGAACTATTAATCTGCAGATTAAGACGGACATGTACAGAATATAAACAGCTCAAAAAAGTTTAAGAAAGATTTTGTAAATTGGCATGCAATACACAAAAAGGTTTTGTTTTTGATTTTCCTCATATAAAATAAACTAATATATCTTGACCCAGGACTAAAAACAAACTAATATGTGGTGAATATACATTTAAGATTTATAGCATATATTTAGATCTCAGTCTGTCCACTCTACTGCCACCACTCAGGAAAACTCAACTTTATTATTCCAGAAGACAGGGCTTCCAAAAGATACATGGCTAGAAAACGTGTAGGATATATGTGTGTATATATCACAGTCATTTGTTGTCATCTTTTTTTTTGATTAATCATCTTAATTAGACGTAAGGTCAAACACAAATGAAGTAGTGGTCATCAGGTTAACACAGAACATCCTTAACAAAAACCATCCTGAAGCCGCAAGGAAGGAAGACTAGATAGTGTTACTTAGAAGACACCAATCCAGAATAGCTTCAAAGGTCTCAAAATGTCCCAATGTCACAGAAACATCATTCTGGCAGAGTTCACTCGTCTTGATTACTGCTAAGGAGAATGCCATCTGCTCAGTTGGAGAACGTTTAATGTCTTACCATTGAAACTTAAGGCAACAATAACACACACATTGATAACTCAAGAAAGAAAACATTATTCAATGTTTTGTGTACTGTGTAGAGCTAGATAATGCAATCCACTGGAAATCTGCATAATCTAATGAGAATGCAACACTTGCAACTGAAACATCACTACATTCATCAGTATGAGAAATGACTAGACAGGGTACATGCCAAACGAGGGGCGTGGGGAGGGTGTTAACAGGGAAAGCTGCAGAACTGAACAAATGTCCAAGTTGATCAAACCCCATCAACAAAATGTTGAGTAGGGTGATGTTAGTCTGAGAAGCCCGGCAGGTCTATGTTGGAGCAGTCATGGCAACACCACTGCGATTGAAATGGCACTCTTGTCGTGAATGTTTTGATTCGTCGTCAAGGGAACAAGCCACTTGTTACCATGTACAGGAAGCACAAAATTAATCAGCTGTTTGGGCCTGGAGCCGTTAAACTCATACCAAGGCTCTGCTAAAATCATGGACAGATGGTTCTCAGTGAGCTCGCACTCTTGTGATTGTACCATTACTGAACTGGAGAGATGAAGGGCTTTCAAACAAAGTCAGTTTGAACAACTACATACGCCATAAACATACTTGTAAAATCAGATACTTAACCAGAAAAACCATATATAAAAATCGAAAAAAACAAAAAAACAACTGTATATTATGTATGATATACTTTTGACAAAAAAAAAAAGAAAGAAACAGATTTGACAAAATTATACATCAAATACTGACAAACATGAGACACGAGCACCGGAAGAGTTTTACAATCGGTGGAGTTTAAAAAATCAAAAATCAAAAGATGCCAAAGATCAGTGTTGAAACAGGTCGTAACTTCACTACTGCTGCAGAGGCAGTCCGAGAGAGAGACCGCGCCAAAGGCCATCCCCTCCCACGTCTGACCAGCACTACCAAGTCCAAGTCCAGGAGGGGTTAGGGGTGGGTGGGGTGGGGGGATCAGCGCTCCTACTGAAACGGTCGCCGCTAAAACAGCTCTCAGAGTCACTTTGTTTTGTTTTACTCCAGCGATGACCTGGGAATTAGCCTGGTGGGAGTCAACGTTACTTTGTACTGTTAACTGGCTGGAATGTGGCGTGGGGTCGAGCGTGGCCGCGAGGCCCACACTCCCCTGCCGTACACCGCGTTGGTCTGCTCGTCCAGGCAGCGCGTCGGCCCAGTCGGCTGCTTCCCAGGACGAGTACTTCGCACAAATGCAACTAAAGAGCTCTTAGTCATGTGGAGCTTCTTGGACTATATGCACGTGTGAGTTTTTTAACTATTGAACAAGCAGCAACTCTTTTACCTTTTTTTCTGTTTTTTTCTTTTGTTTTGCTTTCACCGCTACAACTAAAATAATTCAAAAATATTTTTTTTTTATCTGGTGATCCCAGGCTTTTCCCTTTGAGGGCCAGCAAAATAAACCCTGACATGGTTAAGTCAGCTATATTTTCATACATATCTTTAGCTCTGTGTGCATGGAGACGTCTCTAAACACATTTAAAATATCCTGGCGCTGCCACGCTGCTTCTCTGCTGAAACAGCCATGACACCACACGACATATTACTTCTTTAAAAAAAAAAAAAAAAAACATGGGGAAAATGTAGTCTGAAGTACATAAGAGGTTGCGGGCAGATGCACGCACACACACGCACACACACAAACACAAACAAACAAGCAGACACATACAGGTTTCACTCCCTGGGTTGCAGGCTTGGACACCCTTGCACAACAAATTCTGCACATGCGCGCGCACACACATTCACTCACTCACTCACTCACACACACGCACAAGGTCGGGGTGGGGGGGTCGGGGGTGTGTGTGAGAGCTCAGTCTGAGTCGCTGCTGTCGGAGCTGGAGCCGCTGGAACTGGAGCTGGAGTCGGAGGAGCTGCTGCTGGCGCTCAGTCGGGACGGACCGCCACTCGCCACCGCGCCACCCTTCTCTGCTGGGGCACAGGGACCAGCGTTACACACACACACACACACACAGGGACAAGCGTTACACACACACACACACACACACACACACACACAGGGACAATAGTTACACACGCGCGCACACACAGGGACACAGGAACACGCGTTACACACACACACACACACAGTCACACGCTTACACACAGGGACACGCGTTACACACACACACGTGTGGTCACGATACCAAAATTATGACTTCGATACGATACCTGCCATAAATATCACGATGCTCGATACTGAAACGATACTACGGCGAAATCCTAAGATATCTGGAAAAGAAAGGACTCATACCTCCTCCAAGTGTATCGAGTCATTTGTGTTGAATTCGGTGCACTTTTGTAGAGTGCAGGTCAATTCTGGGTTCTAAACTTCCTACATAATTATTATTTTTATAGTCAGTAAAATAGTAGGCCTACTTTGTGTGATTAAGTCCTTTATTTTTTGTTATAGTTCATTTACATTGTGTTGTGTTTTGCCAATAAAGTAGCTTTAAATAGCCAAACTAGGCTAGATCAAGGTCAGTGTTGAAATTACTGCATGCAAATCACTGAATGCTATGCAGAGGGGCCTAATCTTTAGGCCATCTGATGTACAGTATAGGCTTCCCTAGGCCTTCCCGTGTTCATGGGATTTCTTTGACAGTTGCAAAGGGAAAAATGTGCACCCAGTGTACAAGTACGACGTTCCAACCACTCAGGTCTTCGTCAGATAGGCCTACACCATTACCTGTTGCAATATATCTGTGTGCATTCCTACATTAGCCTACGTCTATTTCTTTGATAACATGATTTGCTACCACGTAACAATAAGCCGCTATTATTATTAGGACTCAACACGCTTTGGTGGTATTATATGCTGTGGGCTTTAATTAGCGCATTTCGGGTATCCTATCCTACATCTGGGCAATACTTATTGAACAAATTGCAGTCTACATGCCATGACAAATATTACCAGTAGTACTGACCGAACATGAAATAGACTGTTTACAAGTTATGGTTATGTTATTCTGGCGTGAACATTGCACTTTCATCACGTTAGCACCCTATGATTACAGCTCGTTATGTCTCGTCAAAATGATTACAGCTCGTTATGTCTCGTCAAAATTCATTGATGAAGGAAGGTTCGCTTCATCCCAGAGATCCATACTCGTTTCACTTAGGCTAGACTAAAACAGAAGAGAAGAACTTGGCACTAACCATGAAATCGTGTTTTCTATAGCATATTCGTTAACCTGTCGTTATTTGAACAAAAATGTTGGGATATGTCTGCGAGGTGTTTAGCCAAGTTCCATGCGTAGCCTACTGCTTTTAAATGACTTTGAAACATATTTCACAAACGGGTCTCTGTGTCCCTGATGGCTTGCCTTCACTATTCGCGATGTATCCGAAATAGTTGCAGATTTCACTTCACCTTTTGTTTTATCCACAAGGCCGAGGACGGTCGGCAAAGAACTACTGTATGTTGACGTTGGCTGCGCACTCACTCACTCACTCAGAGCTGCCTGCTTGACACGCCCACTTGCCTAGATGCGTGCAAGGAGCAGTGAGAGCAGCGGTTCACGCAGACACAGAACGTTAATTTTAATAAAGTATCGATTCTAAAAACGTCGGAAATCGTATCGTTTTTTGCGTGAAGGCATCGTGATGCCTTTTTAGTATCGATACACCGTGCAACACTAACACACACACAGTCACACACTTACACACAGGGACAATAGTTACACACGCGCACACACACAAGGACAATAGTTACGCACGCACGCGCGCTTACACACAGGGACACGGACAATAGCTACACACACACACGTGTGTAAGGTGCAGACACCCATAATCCATCCCTGGGGACACAGGCTGGGCTGGACTGCTCCCTGCATGACCAGATCACCCTCATCACGTCCTGACCTCTCAAAGGGGCAGGGTAAGGTCAGAGGTCAGAGACTGTCTGAAGAGCCTGAACGCATACATTTAGCCTACAGCTACAGCTATTAGTGTGTGGTGGATTAGTGTGCGGTGTGGTGGATTAGTGTGTGGTGGATTAGTGTGCGGTGTGGTGGATTAGTGTGCGGTGTGGTGGATTAGTGTGTGGTGGATTAGTGTGTAGTGGATTAGTGTGCGGTGTGGTGGATTAGTGTGTGGTGGATTAGTGTGTGGTGTAATGGATCAGTGTGCGGTGTGGTGGATCAGGGTGTGGTGTGGTGGATTAGGGTGTGGTGTGGTGGATCAGTGTGTGGTGTGGTGGATTAGTGTGCGGTGGATTAGTGTGTGGTGTGGTGGATTAGTGTGCGGTGGATTAGTGTGTGGTGGATTAGTGTGCGGTGTGGTGGATTAGTGTGCAGTGGATTAGTAGTGTGTGGTGGATTAGTGTGCGGTGTGGTGGATTAGTGTGCGGTGTGGTGGATTAGTGTGCGGTGGATTAGTGTGTGGTGGATTAGTGTGCGGTGGATTAGTGTGTGGTGTGGTGGATTAGTGTGCGGTGGATTAGTGTGTGGTGGATTAGTGTGCGGTGTGGTGGATTAGTGTGCGGTGGATTAGTGTGCGGTGTGGTGGATTAGTGTGTGGTGTGGTGGATTAGTGTGTGTGTGTGGTGGATTAGTGTGTAGTGTTGTGTGGTGGATTAGTGTGTGGTGGATTAGTGTGCGGTGCGGTGGATTAGTGTGCGGTGCGGTGGATTAGTGTGCGGTGTGGTGGATTAGTGTGTGGTGGATTAGTGTGTGTGTGGTGGATTAGTGTGTAGTGTTGTGTGGTGGATTAGTGTGTAGTGTTGTGTGGTGGATTAGTGTGTAGTGTTGTGTGGTGGATCAGTGTGTGGTGTGGTGTGGTGGATTAGTGTGGCGTGCTGGGGTGGATTAGTGTGTGGTGTGGTGTGGTGTATCAGTGTGTGGTGTGGTGTGGTGGATTAGGGTGTGGTGGATTAGTGTGTGTGTGGTGGATTAGTGTGTAGTGTTGTGTGGTGGATCAGTGTGTGGTGTGGTGTGGTGGATTAGGGTGTGGTGGATTAGTGTGTGTGTGGTGGATTAGTGTGTAGTGTTGTGTGGTGGATCAGTGTGTGGTGTGGTGTGGTGGATTAGTGTGTGGTGTGGTGTGGTGGATTAGTGTGTGGTGTGGTGTGGTGGATTAGTGTGTGGTGTGGTGTGGTGGATCAGTGTGGCGTGCTGGGGTGGATTAGTGTGTGGTGTGGTGGATTAGTGTGTGGTGTGGTGTGGTGGATTAGTGTGTGGTGTGGTGTGGTGGATCAGTGTGGCGTGCTGGGGTGGATTAGTGTGTGGTGTGGTGGATTAGTGTGTGGTGTGGTGTGGTGGATTAGTGTGTGTGTGCTGGGGTGGATTAGTGTGTGGTGGATTAGTGTGTGGTGTAATGGATCAGTGTGCGGTGTGGTGGATCAGTGTGCGGTGTTGTGTGGTGGATTAGTGTGTGGTGTGGTGTGGTGGATTAGTGTGGTGTGGTGGATTAGTGTGTGGTGTGGTGTGGTGTGGTGGATTAGTGTGTGGTGTGGTGTGGTGGATTAGTGTGTGGTGTGGTGGATCAGTGTGGTGCGCTGGGGTGGAGTGATGCGAGGTGAGTGAGGATTGACATGCAACGTGGAGCCCGACCCGAGGAGCGTTCTGAAAAGCCCAAACCAGGAAGGAGGTAGCCCAGCGCACCCGTAACCATGGAGACGCGCGGAGAAAGAGAGAGAGAGAGAGAGAGAGAGAGAGAGAGAGAGAGAGAGAGAGAGAGAGAGAGAAATGAGCAGAGCAGAGGAGGGAAGGCATGCACAGGAGGATGGGACCGGAAGGAACAAACAAAACAACAACAAAACGCTGGGAGTTACTATGGCAACGACCTATGTGTCTTCCATGCGCTCCAAGTGGACCAGCAGCAACGTGGGAGAGAGAACCTGACCACCTGCTTTCACTTCTACGAGCTAACCCAGTCAACTACAACTGGCTACCCGTTGGGTCCACTGGTTTAGACAAGAGAAGAAAACACGTGATCTGGGAAAAGGAGGATTCAGATGAGTCAGACTGGACAGGATGGAGGCATGCGTGAGCTGCGGAGCTCTGACCACACACCTCGCCTCTACCTCCACCGGAGCGCGTCACTAGCGCCGCATTGCCATGTCCGTGATGAGGAAATAAATGGACATTCAGATGACTGGGGCTGGAGAGGATGAGAGGATGACGATGTGCCCTCACAGCCCTAACAACAGGCCTGTCCATCGTCTGATCGTACACCTCCCCAACGACGCGACACGCCTGTCCATCGTCTAATCGTACACCTCCCCAACGGCGCGACACGCCTGTCCATCGTCTGATCGCACACCTCCCCAGCGACGCGACACGCAGCACTACCCACCTCGAGCGTCTTCCCGACGTGGCGCGTTGGCCCCGTCCCTCGACCTCCTGGCCAGGCCCCGCCTCCCCCCAGCACAGGTACCTTGTTTGGGCGGTTTCCTGTACCTTGTTTGGGCGGTTTCCTGTTGTGGTTGAGCTGGCCGCTGACGTCCTGTAGCCGTTTCTCTAACTCTCTCTTCTTGTCCTGCACCAGCTCCTCTTTAGACTTGGCACTCTTTTTCCCCCTGCCCGCTGCAGAGCAG
Organism: Alosa sapidissima; assembly: GCF_018492685.1. NCBI lineage: Eukaryota > Metazoa > Chordata > Actinopteri > Clupeiformes > Clupeidae > Alosa > Alosa sapidissima. Next base: position 36,939,738 of record NC_055964.1, on the reverse strand, counting down.
ACACACACACACACACACACACCGGGCGTGTGGTCAGTCAGGGCCCCCACACACGCCACTGTGTCAGGGCCACCACACACACACACACACACTAGGGCTGGGACAACGCCAGGGCTTAAAATTCATTTTTCAAAATGGGGGGGAATTCCCCCCTTAGGTTATTCATGTACACATGTACACAATTTACACAATTTGGGGGGGGGGGTCGATTCTGATACCAAGTCAAGAATTGCGATTTCAATACTTCGAAAAAAGTGTTTGATTTTGGGGCCCCCACCACCCTGACTTCATCAGTAATATATACTGTAGTGGGATCATTCACAACAGTGGACATCCTAGATTCTGCTTGACTCTCTCCACACACACAAACACACACTGAAAATGATAGCTTATGTGATATGTTTCTATCATATATTTTTGAATTCATATAGAGTGTATTTATTTAATAATGCATTTTTTAAAGTATAGCATTTTACTAGTAATTACTACTAGCTAAACATATTTAGTAATTTGAATGCCTCATATTGACGTTTAACCTATAACACTTAGGCATATCTTTAATGTGGTGTGTAGGTCCAATTGAGTGCACATTGGTGATGAGTAGGTGTAATTGAGTGCCTGTCACTTTAAGAAAATACCTGAGAGTAATTCTATGGAGTAATTAGCCCCCCTTCAACCTGACGGTTTTAGGCTGTAGTCGCTAGTGAATAAAAGTTGTGCATAGTGCGGTATGTGTATGCAAATCATTATGTTTTCTATGTCATTAGATACAATAAATGTTGACATGTCGAAGACAATCTTTCTGGGATCAAGTGTTGACGTGACCTGAGCTAGCAGGATAGTTACCAAGGAGCTCTTTCCAGATGTAAAAGTTTGCCATGGTAGCGTAGCCTATTTGCGTAAGCGCAAAGTGGTTCTCTCTCTCTCTCTCTCTCTCTCCGTGTGTGTGTGCGTCTGCATGAGGCTATGTTCAATTCAACTCGGTAGTTGATCAGTCCGGTCAATAGCACCGCATTCACGCCACTTAATGATTAGGCTATATTAACGTCATCAGACAGGAATTTCGGGAATTTCTCGCATTATGATGGCTAGAGTTGCGGGACTTGAACAAATTATGCGCAATACCCGCAATCCCGCAGTGAAATTTAAGCCCTGAACGCGTCGACGTAATCGATGACGTCGACGCAAAAAATACGTTGACGCAAAATATGAGCGTCGATTCGTTAAGCATAACGTGTGCTGCTAAATATTTTTAATTTTACACCTTCAGTGTTTTACATATGTTGACTACGTTTCCATCTGTGGCTGGGCACCACGAAATCAAAACCGGCCACCACACATTGATGTTCTATGCTGTAGGCTATGTTGTAGGTATTTAAATTAAAGATAAGATAAAATAATTTCATTGAGCTGCACTTTTTACTCACACAGCCTTTCCTCGCCCCGCCCACTCTCTATCGTAACGAGCCCGCTGCTCCTCCTCTGCATGTGCATTTAACAAAATATTCACGATTGTTGTTGCCACATAGAAGCACTGCATAGAACACAGTGGGCTAAATTCCTATTAAATCCGCTTAGCATCGTGACCATGCTGCGCTTGTTCAAAACTGCTGCATTAAAGTTCAAGTAAACTCTGCAACATAGTACATTGAGGAGACTAAACTAAGTTAAGTTACAGTATGCAATCAAGCAGTATCTCAGAGCTAACGTTAGAATACTGTTTGGATGTCAAGTTTAGCATGCTTACTTGCAGCTGCTTGTATTCGTTATTCATGCAGGGCTCATTTTATTGACTCTGAATGTTTGCAAAATCCCGATGTAAATGGAAAAGTGTTTTCCAAGACTCAAAAGTGCTTGTCCAAAGGAGAAGTACGAACCGTTATTTGAACTAACTACGTTATGAATTGCATCCACACATCAGCAGCCTTTTAACTGTGTTAATGTTAATTGCAAGGATTCCCACACGAACGTCTTAAAATGACAGGCACTCAATTAGACATAGGCCTACACTACTGAACTTTATTGAATGCTACCTCTGACTAAGAATGCATTACTTTGCACTTGTATAGTCTTTTATTTTGAAATCTTAAGAGAAATAAACATATATTGCAATGTTAAACAATGTTTTTGTTGTAGAATGTCATGTTTTTACATTCAGATATGTAAATAAACATGTATAAGTTGCTATTAGTGAATTATTGGGGAGATAATCGATAATCAAAATCGAATCGGACTGAAAAAATGAATCGTTAGATTAATCGATGCATCGAAAAAATAATCGCTAGATTAATTGTTTAAAAAATAATCGTTTATCCCAGCCCTAACACACACACACACACACACACACACACACACACACACCGGGCGTGCGGTCAGTCAGGGCCACCGCACGCACGCGCGCACACACACACCACTGTGTCAGGGCAACTTCTCAATCACACTCACACACACACACACCACTGTAGTAGGGCAACATCTCCTCCACACAAACTGTTCCAGGATGCATCTCACACATCTATACTCTATACACACACACACACAAAACTCAACAAGTCAGGACATCTAAAAATCCACACAGGGGAACCTCATGCATGCCCCCCCTCAGACACATACACCATGCAAACTGCACGCACGGACACACACACACACACACACACACACTACCATGCCAACTGCATATACAACTAGCATACTGCCCATCATCATCACGCACATCTGTGGCTCTCATCCAATCAAACGGCTCACTTCTCGGCGGTGTCACTCCGTCACAGGTCCGGTCGACTGCTGGAGTGCATGCGGCTTGCGCCAGTTCTACTCTTGCGTCTATAGGTTGCTACGGTTACCTCTACCACAGCTAAGTCTACAGGCTGCTATGTTTACCTCTACCACAGCTACCATTAGGCCTACGCAGCCAGTCAGTCACGCAGCCAGTCAGTCAGTCACTAGACTAGCACTCTGAGAGAGGAGCATCGTGGGTCACAAATGAAGTTACCGGCTACAGAGGAGGTGAGAAGAGAGAGGAGTGGACACAAACACCAAGCAAATCACCAGAGGGGCATGCAGCAGGAGAGAGCAGGTGAGCACAGGTGAGCACAGGTCAGTCCACAGCAGCCGCCTGGACCGCTTGCAGTGTTCACAGCCAGAAACAGAGAGAGAGAGGGAGAGAGAGGGAGAGAGAGAGGGAGGGAGGGGGCACTTCACCACAGGCATGACATAAGTCTGCCCAGCCAAGAGAGGGCGTTGTGGAGGGGGACTTACGTAAGGGTTTCCGCTGCTTCTTCTGTAAACAGGACTTGACGTAGCGCTCGAGCTCGCGCAGCGTGGACGGCTTGAGCGTCTCGAAGTCGATCTCGATCTCGTCAGGGTTGGAGTCCCGCAGCGAGGGCTCGCGCGATTGGATGATGTGGACGACGCGGCCCAGCTTCTCGCCGGGCAGGCGGTTGATGTCCAGACTCAGCTGGCGCTTCTCGTCGTACGTCATGGGCAGCGACTCCTCCTCGTCCGACTCGTAGTTGGCCGCGCCTCCCTTCCCGCCTTTCTTCGGTTGCCTAGAAACGACATGATGGTTAGTACAGTCAGGGAACTGCAATGAGAAGGTGGACGAACTCGACCATTTAGCCTGAAGGTCCACCAACACCACCTAGTGTGCATAGTACATACTGCACTACACCACCTAGTGCACATAGTACATACTGCACTACAGCACCACCTAGTGCACATAGTACATACTGCACTACAACACCACATACTGCACTACAACACCACCTAGTGCACATAGTACATACTGCACTACAGCACCACCTAGTGCACATAGTACATACTGCACTACAACACCACCTAGTGCACTACAACACCACCTAGTGCACATAGTACATACTGCACTACAACACCACCTAGTGCACATAGTACATACTGCACTACAACACCACCTGGTGCAGTATGTACTATGTGCACCAGGTACATAGTACATACTGCACTACAACACCACCTGGTGCACATAGTACATACTGCACTGCACCACCTGGTGCACATAGTACATACTGCACTACACCACCACCTGGTGCACATAGTACATACTGCACTACACCACCACCTGGTGCACATAGTACATAATAGTGTGTGCGTGCGCACCTGGATCCGGAGGAGGTACTGTTGGGCTTGCGCGCGGTGGCGGTCTTCTTCTGCGGGCTGGGCTTGGCCGGCTGGCTGGCCGCCTTGGGCTTCTTGTCGTCCTCCTTCAGCTTGTTCTTCTCCTTCTTCTTCTTGTCCTTGTCCTTTTTCTCCTTCTTCTTCTTTGGTTTGCTCACGGGACCCTGTGACAGAGCAGCCAGCTGTTCATGGACTGCCTTGAGCTGAGGAGAAAGGTTGAGGATCGTCAGCCACAGCCAACCCAAGCTGGGGGTCATGGGGGGGGTCATGGGGGGTTGGGAGTTTAATATAATCTCATGACGATAAGCATCAAAAAGTGCAGGACTGGGCAGGGGTGTGTTTTAAGATGCCACTGAACTGGACAGCCATTCAGGGGTTTATCAATGAGCTCTACTCAATTAGACCTGACCAGCTGCACTCGATCAGGCTGCTCGAGTCATGAGATTCACAGTAGACTGAGAGGAGTTAGTGTGGAGAATCACATTACTGTTCAATTAAAGCTGAGACGCATGCAATAAGGAGGAACTTCATCCTTATTGATGCCATTTTATAAAAATATATGAACAAAGAAAAAAAAAGATAAAATCACAACGGTATCAATTGTAACTGTCCACTTAATTGCAAAATCACCAGAATTACTTAACATAAAACAAATTACACTCTCTCACACACACACTCTCACACTCACACACACAGATGCATGTTGGGAAAGCGAGTCTAAGTGAGGATTACCCAGATGAGGGAGGCAAGCGGACGCTTAGATCTGTTAGATGCCTCTAAGCCAGATCACTGCGTACTCTGGCAGACCACTGGCCCGGATCAGAGCCGGATGAGAGCCAGATCGGGGCCAGAGCCGCAGCAATCTGGCCGAACCCAACCGCTACCAGCCATGCCACCGCTACCCTGCTGCTACAGAGGCCCCTCTGCCCCCCTCCGTCACGCTCACGGTGTCGTCGCTTCCCCTTGACCTCTGACCTCTCAGCTTTAACCCTCTACCGCTCAGCTCAGCTCAACAGGGTGCAACACAAATGAGGAGCGGGAAGGAAGAAGAATCACCTGGAAACGTTTGGCACACCCGTTTTTTTTTCCAGCTCTGTTACCATTGGGGTGCTCCACAGTGATTTGCTGGTAAAAGAGCCAAAGTGTGATCAGGATCAGGGGACAAGAGAGTTATAGACTCAAAAACATCACAACGCTAAAGTTACAACACGAACAGACAGCAACAGCTACAGCATCAGATCACACAGCTAATGCAACTAATGTGTGTTCCACTAAGTCATAACAACAAGTTAAGCTAAGTGTAGAACATGAGCTCTACTCATAACAAGTTAACCATGAGCTCTACTCATAACAAGTTAAGCATGAGCTCTACTCATAACAAGTTACGCTAAGCCTAGAACATGAGCTCTACTCATAACAAGTTAAGCTAAGCGTAGAACATGAGCTCTACTCATAACAAGTTAAGCTAAACGTAAACATGAGCTCTACTCATAGCAAGTTAAGCTAAACGTAAACATGAGCTCTACTCATAGCAAGTTAAGCTAAACATAAACATGAGCTCTACTCATAACAAGTTACGCTAAGCGTAGAACATAAACATGAGCTCTACTCATAACAAGTTAAGCTAAACGTAAACATGAGCTCTACTCATAGCAAGTTAAGCTAAACGTAAACATGAGCTCTACTCATAGCAAGTTAAGCTAAACGTAAACATGAGCTCTACTCCTAAAGAAGAAATGACAGCATGCAAGCCATGTACCAAGAGAGCCACACTGAGCGCAGAGGCGGGAGACGGCTAACTTCCGCTCTGGGGAGTGTGTGAGGGCCAGATTAAGAGTCCCCTCTTCAGGACAAACCATCAAATACAATAGAGATATATTATATACATGTGGAAGTGTGTGTGTGTGTGGGCCAGATTGAATGTAGTGCGAGTGCGAGTGAGAGAGAGAGAGAGAGAGAGAGAGAGAGAGTGTGAGTGTGTGTGTGTAAGTAAGGGCCAGACTGAAAGTGGTGCAAGTGTGTGTGTGTGGGGAGAGTCAGACTGTAGGTGGTGTGAGTGAATATGTGTGTGTGTGTGTGTGTGTGTGTATGGGAGAGGGGGGGCATTCTCTGCCTGTCCCTCCACCCTTGGGTGTGGATCTTGGCTGGTTGTGCGTGTTTGTGTGTGTGTGTGTGTGTGTGTGTGTGTGTCAGGGTTTCCGTTGTCCGGTAATTACCGGACATTGGCCGGAAAAAAAATGAAATGTCCGACAAAATTAAATCTCTCCGGTCAAATTGTCCGATTGAAATTGGCTAATAATCCCGTCCCTCTAACGCAATCTGAATTTGAGAATAAGCCTTAAAATGTAAGCCTATATTAAAGCAATACGTCCTCTGGCTATGTTTTTAAATGTACCGTTTGAAAGCTATTAACAAGACGCATAGCCTATGCTGCATTTCAAAAAGGAAGCGCACGCTTAAAATGTCCATGTTAAACAACAAACAAATGAGTGAGGCGGTTTTAACATGGCCAGGCCCAGGCAGACTAGCCTTAAAAGTTTTTTCAGAGGCCAGACGCGATGGATGATGATAAATTGGTAACGTCTGAAGCCTCAGATGTCCGGTCAACTCCACCACCACCAGATAAAAAGCAGAAGTGTCGGGCGTATCTGTCGGAATCATGACGTTGGAAGTGGAGTTGCGGGGTTGCGGCCGCTCCAAGACACTGTCATTCTCCGTGTACACTGGACATGCAACTGTATTCTGTACCCAAAGCATACAGTAGGCCTATGCTTTCTCTGTCTAAGATCTGCAGGGTTAGGGCCTCCTCGACGAGGAGATTGCTGGTCCGCGGATAATTTCCGGCACAATTAAACGGTATCATTGAACTGCGGACCAAAAGAAAAAGAAACTAAACATTTCCCAGAATAGGAAACATTTCTTCATTTATTGTTATCAAATAAAGAGGCATAGCCTTAAAGGAATTATCCGGAGTAAAATGCACTTTAGATCGATTTACGGATGATTGGGGGTACATACGTTGAGTTGACATCAAAATCATGTCATTCGGATGTGTTTTGAGAAAGTTCGATTGTACCGTTTTCAGTCTAAACTCGTAGCCTGGAAGTGAGCAGGGCATATCAATTTCGCCGCTACAAAACGCTATTTTTATACCTCTTCTACAGTTCCAAACAACATAACACTTACGTGGTAGTGAGTAGAGGGTCCCTAAAGCCAAACCGAAGTATCCCGAGGGAAAGTCCGTAGGAGTCGATTGCTGAGTGTGTTGTAACACGCTCTGGAAATTCACAATTTCGTCGCCGTTAAAAAAAAAAAAAAAAAAAATTGTGAATTTCCAGAGCGTGTTACAACACACTCAGCAATCGACTCCTACGGACTTTCCCCTTAAGATGGCAGCAAAGATGGCAACATTTCCGGAAAGGTACTGGCTTGATGAAATTCATTCTGGACTCTCTATCCGACCACATAGAGACCTCGGGATACTTTGGTTTGGCTTTAGGGACCCTCTACTCACTACCACGTAAGTGTTATGTTGTTTGGAACTGTAGAAGAGGTATAAAAATAGCGTTTTGTAGCGGCGAAATTGATATGCACGGCTCACTTCCAGGCTACGAGTTTTGACTGAAAACGGTACAATCGAACTCTCTCAAAACACATCCGAATGACATGATTTTGATGTCAACTCAACGTATGTACCCCCAATCATCCGTAAATCGATCTAAAGTGCATTTTACTCCGGATAATTCCTTTAAGGGGTAGTGGTGTGAGCGCTCATTCTTGTGTGTGCGCATTTGTGCAAGTTAAACAGTGGAACCACTGGAGATAACGTGGGCAACAAACAACGTAGCCTTTTTAAAACAATGAACGAAGCGGACTCTTGCTGTCCATGAAAACATAGATACTGGCTAGATCTTGTTAGGCATGTTTACGTAAGTTAGGCTAATGAACATGTTGCATTCTATTCAGCCTGATTGTCATGTCATTCTTTAAGCTACATAGCCTGTCTCCAGTTTTCCTCAACTTGACTAATTAAGAAGCGATAATAGGATATTTGACCGGCATATCATCAAAATGTCCGAAACGAAACCTCTGCCGGTCACTTTGACCGGCACCATTTTTTTCTAGCGGAAACTCTGGTGTGTGTGTGTGGGGATCTTGGCTGGTTGTGTGTATATATGTGGATCTTGGCTGGTTGTGTGTGTGTGTGTGGATCTTGGCTGGTTGTGTGTGTGTGTGTGTGTGGATCTTGGCTGGTTGTGTGTGTGTGTGTGGATATCTTGGCTGATTGTGTGTGTGTGTGTGTGGATATCTAGGCTGGTTGTGTGTGTGTGTGTGTGGATATCTTGGCTGGTTGTGTGTGTGTGGATATCTTGGCTGGTTGTGTGTGCGTGTATATCTTGGCTGGTTGTGTGTGCGTGTGTGTGTGTGTGTGTGTGCGTGTGTGTGTGTGTGTGTGTGTGCGCGCGTATGTGTGTGGATCTTGGCTGGTTGTGTGTGTGTGTGTGGATCTTGGCTGGTTGTGTGTGTGTGTGTGGATCTTGGCTGGTTGTGTGTGTGTGTGTGAGTGTGTGTGTGCGTGTGTATATGTGTGTGTGTGTATCTGGGCTGGTTGTCCGCGGCTGGATGGGGGACCCACCTGTTGGGCACCCACCTGTTCCTGCAGCTCGGCCAGGCGTGTGGCGCGCTCCTCCTCGGAGTCCGAGTCCGAACTGGACGAGTCAGCACTGCTCTCGCTGCTCACCGTGCTCTTGCTGACCAGCCCCGCCCCCGACGCCAGACCGCTCGGAGACGTGGGCTCCGCTGGCTCGTCCGGCATCTTGGCAAAACGCATCTCAAACACATCCTGACCACACACACACACAGGAAAACAGACACACAGACAGACAGACAGACAGACAGACAGGAATACAGACAGACACACACACACACACAGGAAAACAGACACACAGACAGACAGACAGACACACAGGAATACAGACAGACACAGACACACACACAGATATTGTTCCGTAAACCCAGCCGCAGATGCTGAAAGCACAAACGTCTTCTGGCAGCAAAAGCTGAATCTGAATCTTACCTGAAGCTTCCTTGCCATGGCTACCACCTCATGATCTGGTGGGTTATATTTGTAGCAGTTTGAGAACATTAGCCGGATATCTGCAGCAAAGCTCTGGGCGTCTACGTACTCGCGGCCATCCATCCTTTTCTGTGGAGGCAAGACAACGTGCAGCACTTAGTTCAGTTCCCATGTTGCAGTTGTGTTGTGTATGGCACGTGATGTTTGGACAGCACTGTGTCTAGTAGAGGAATGTGGGCATGTGGCATGTGTGTGTGTGTGTGGTGTCCGTGTGCCAGGCGTGTGTACTTTGACGGTGCTGAGGTCCATGGGCTGTGTGTGTGTGTGTGTGTTTGTGTGTGTGTGTGTGTGTGTGTGTGTGTGTGTGTGTGTGTGTGTGTGTGTGTGTGTGTGTGTGCGTGCTTGTGTGTGCGTGCTTGTGTGTGCGTGTGCTTGTGTGTGCTTGTGTGTGCGTGTGCGTGCTTGTGTGTGTCTGTGTGTGTGTGTGTGTCTGTGTGTGTGTGTGTGTCTGTGTGTGTGTGTCTGTGTGTGTGTGTGTGTGTCTGTGCTTGTGTGTGTGCTTGTGCTTGTGCTTGTGTGTGTGCTTGTGTGTGTGTGTACTTTGACGCTGCTGAGGTCCATGGGCTGCTTGATGATGTCGTGGTAGTCATGCAGCTCGAGCGCCTCAGCGTCCACGGGCTTGTAGAAGGGCCAGGCGTAGGCGGCGTGCTTCTTGGACAGCATCTCGCGCAGGATGCCGTCGCAGTGCTTGAGCTGCTCCGTCAGCTTGCCGCGCTTACTGGCGTGCTGCAGCAGGTCGCCGTCCTCCAGGTCCTTCCGCGGCGGCTTGATGGGTCGCCCGGTGCTCTCGCGCCGCGCCGCCGACGCCGCTTTGCCCAGCTTGGCGTCGGGCGGCGTTACCGTGCCAACGCCCGTAGGCGACTCGCTTCGGCTGGCCGTGATGGCGCAGGTGGTGGGCGTGGTCGTGTCTGCTTTCCGCTTCACGCCTTTCTTCTGCAGAGGGAACGCAAACCCACCAATCAGCACCAACACTGCAAATACACGCCATGCTAAGAGAGAAACACTCCTGATTGGTCAAGTACGATCTGCGGCAACAAGAGGGAAACACTCCTGATTGGTCGAGTACGATCTGCGGCGCCAAGAGGGAAACACTCCTGATTGGTCGAGTACGATCTGCGGCACTAAGAGAAAAACACTCCTGATTGGTCGAGTACGATCTGCAGCGCTAAAAGAAAAACACTCCTGATTGGTCGAGTACGATCTGCGGCACCAAGAGGGAAACACTCCACTTTCAGGAAAAGGGCCTTCAGTAACAATCCTGCTTTTCTAAACTAGGCCAGCGTTTCTTCTCCTCGGATCCCTCAGGAGCCTCACAACAGGCAGTAATAAGGGGAGCCTCCATCTCGCCATTGGCTGAGCTTATCAATCTTTCCTCTCCCCTCTAACTGTTTTCAGACATGACCTCCGGACAACGTCCGGACAACGTCCACATTAGGTCCCGACTCCCGAACTCAAACGGAGTGGACATATGAACCTTACACACAGACATTACACGGGTGGTAGTTCTTCATACCTGGAGTATATCCATTTTTACAAACATTAAAAAAAGTCATGCTATTTAATTGTGTATTTCTGGTAATATCAATCAAATTGCTCGTGTTGTTTTGATTCAGTATAGATAAGGCAGCCGTGGCCTACTGGTTAGCACTTCGGACCTGTAACCGGAGGGTTGCCGGTTCGAACCCCGACCGAATGCATTAAAATGGTGGATGTAGCGTTTAGGAACCAAATAGCGTTTATGAACCAAACTCTTCACATACTCTGGGTGATTTAAATAAGGGGAGGAGCCAGTGTTGACGCACAATATATCGCTTTATTATACGGCTCTTCACAATGCTAGTAGAACGCTCCATTGACTTAAATGGGATTTCCCAACGTTCTACGGTAAAATATTTTCATGTAATTACCGCTGCAAACATATAATTACCGCTGTCAATGGCAACAGGTTTTGTGCTGCTGATTTAAGTTTTTCATATCCCTCCGCAAGTAGTCCGGTCACTTCTTGCATTGGAACTTCATTCAAAAGTGAAAGCAGACGGTTGATCAGCTGTGTTCTAAAGAATGTTTGATTCAAGTTCAGCGTGTTTGTTTCTCAGCAAAAGCCACGACGAAATGGTAATCCCGCTGGCGCGTCGGGGTCCGGTTCACCCTGTCGGGACTTATTTTCCCAATAATGACCAGCGTTCTATACATTATCCCTTACGTGGCATGGAGCACAATATAGGCTCAATAATGATGATTAATAATGCTAACATGGCGCACTATATATTGCTGTGGTATGGAGCTATATATCTTTACTGTAAGGACTACTGATATCTTTACTGTAAGGACTACTGATATCTTTACTGTAAGGGCTACTGATATCTTTACTGTAAGGACTACTGATATCTTTACTGTAAGGGCTACTGATATCTTTACTGTAAGGGCTACTGATATCTTTACTGTAAGGACTACTGATATCTTTACTGTAAGGACTACTGATATCTTTACTGTAAGGACTACTGATATCTTTACTGTAAGGACTACTGATATCTTTACTGTAAGGGCACTACTGATATCTTTACTGTAAGGACTACTGATATCTTTACTGTAAGGGCACTACTGATATCTTTACTGTAAGGACTACTGATATCTTTACTGTAAGGCCACTACTGATATCTTTACTGTAAGGGCACTACTGATATTACTAATATCTTTACTGTAAGGGCACTACCGATATTACTAATATCTTTACTGTAAGGACTACTGATATCTTTACTGTAAGGGCTACTGATATCTTTACTGTAAGGACTACTGATATCTTTACTGTAAGGACTACTGATATCTTTACTGTAAGGACTACTGATATCTTTACTGTAAGGACTACTACTGATATCTTTACTGTAAGGACTACTGATATCTTTACTGTAAGGACTACTGATATCTTTACTGTAAGGGCTACTGATATCTTTACTGTAAGGGCACTGGCACTACTGATATCTTTACTGTAAGGGCTACTGATATCTTTACTGTAAGGACTACTGATATCTTTACTGTAAGGCCACTACTGATATTACTAATATCTTTACTGTAAGGCCACTACTGATATTACTAATATCTTTACTGTAAGGGCACTACTGATATTACTAATATCTTTACTGTAAGGGCACTACCGATATTACTAATATCTTTACTGTAAGGGCACTACTGATATTACTAATATCTTTACTGTAAGGGCTACTGATATCTTTACTGTAAGGCCACTACTGATATCTTTACTGTAAGGGCTACTGATATCTTTACTGTAAGGGCACTACTGATATCTTTACTGTAAGGACTACTGATATCTTTACTGTAAGGACTACTGATATCTTTACTGTAAGGCCACTACTGATATTACTAATATCTTTACTGTAAGGCCACTACTGATATTACTAATATCTTTACTGTAAGGCCACTACTGATATCTTTACTGTAAGGGCTACTGATATCTTTACTGTAAGGGCTACTGATATCTTTACTGTAAGGCCACTACTGATATCTTTACTGTAAGGCCACTACTGATATCTTTACTGTAAGGACTACTGATATCTTTACTGTAAGGACTACTGATATCTTTACTGTAAGGACTACTGATATCTTTACTGTAAGGGCTACTGATATCTTTACTGTAAGGGCACTACCGATATTACTAATATCTTTACTGTAAGGCCACTACTGATATCTTTACTGTAAGGGCTACTGATATCTTTACTGTAAGGCCACTACTGATATTACTAATATCTTTACTGTAAGGCCACTACTGATATCTTTACTGTAAGGACTACTGATATCTTTACTGTAAGGCCACTACTGATATTACTAATATCTTTACTGTAAGGCCACTACTGATATCTTTACTGTAAGGGCACTACTAATATCTTTACTGTAAGGCCACTACTGATATCTTTACTGTAAGGACTACTGATATCTTTACTGTAAGGGCTACTGATATCTTTACTGTAAGGGCTACTGATATCTTTACTGTAAGGGCTACTGATATCTTTACTGTAAGGGCTACTGATATCTTTACTGTAAGGACTACTGATATCTTTACTGTAAGGGCTACTGATATCTTTACTGTAAGGACTACTGATATCTTTACTGTAAGGACTACTACTGATATCTTTACTGTAAGGGCTACTGATATCTTTACTGTAAGGACTACTGATATCTTTACTGTAAGGGCACTACTGATATCTTTACTGTAAGGCTACTACTGATATTACTAATATCTTTACTGTAAGGGCACTACTGAGATCTTTACTGTAAAGGCACACTACTAATATCTTCCTTTGTTTTTTTGTAGTATGTTTGTGTGCGAGGATGTCATATGTCTGTGTGCCTATGTGTATGTATGATATGTATAAGCTATTGGACACCTTCATTTCCTTATGGATAAATATCTATAGTCTATCATGAACAAGAATTAATGGATGAAATTGATCATGAATAAGTCATAAACTTATATTGGCTACAGTTAAGCCAAGGGGATACCTCACCACATCCCCTCACTAGGTGAGTCTACCCATGCCATGCTTTACCCGTCTGTGGTCAGATATGCCCTCACTAGGTGCTTTATTCAGATATCCCCTCACTAGGTCAGTGTTTCCCACAGAATTTGATTCAATTTGTGGCGGTAGCTGACTTGGACAAGGGGGGGGGGGGGGGGGGGGGGCTGTATCGGTCTAATTGAGTGCCTGTCACTGCTGATGTGTGGATGCAATTCATAACGTTTTCTACATAGTTAAAATAAAGGTTTGTACTTCTCCTTGGGACAAGCACTTTTGAATTTTGGAAAACACTTTTCCATTTACATCGGGATTTTGCAAACATTCAGAGTCAATAAAATGAGCCCTTCAACGAAATTGACAAGCAGCTGTAAGTAGGCTAAGCATGCTAAATTTGACATCCAAACAGTATTTTAACGTTAGCTTTGAGATACTGCTTGATTGCATAACTTAACTTAGTTTAGTCTCTTCAATGTAGCCTACTATGTTGTGATAAGATCTTAGCAGAGTTAACTTCAATGCAGCAGTTTTGAACAAATTTGTGCAGCATGGTCACGATGCTAAGCGGATTTAATAGCAATTTAGCCAGACATCTTCTATGTAATGCTTCTATGTGGCAACAACAATCATTCAACAATCGGGAATATTTTGTTAAATGCACATGCAGAGGAGGGGCAGGGGGATACGAGAGAGAGCAGGGCGGGACAATAATAAATAATAATAATAATAAAGCTTTATTTGTATAGCACCTTTCATACACAGAATGCAGCTCAAAGTGCTTTACATTTGAAGCATGTAACACAATAGTAGTCAGTCAGTCATTATCAATCACTTTTCTTTGCTGTTTATGATATGCTCAGCAACATATCAAAAATATAGAAAATGACGTCATAAGACTGGCAGCCTTAACCCTCTTACCCCCCACAAGCACGCCATATGGCGACTGCGGCAAGGAAAAACTCCCATATTCCAGGAAGAAACCTTGAGCAGAACCTGACTTAATAGGGGGAGCCCATCTGCTTCTGGCTGGCTGCGCCCTCCAATAGTAGCAGATGTAGAATAATCTGAAAATGTAGTCTACAGGATAAGATGAGTTAACTAAAAGCTTTCCTGTACAGGTATGTTTTCAGATCTTTTTTAAAAATATTTACTGAACTCGCCTGCTTGATGTACAGAGGCAGGGTGTTCCATAGTTTGGGGGCATAATGGATAAACGCAGCTTCTCCACTTTGTTTGTGGAGCACTTTGGGTACGATTAAAAGATTAGAATTGGATGATCTAAGTTTCCTTTGTGGTTGATAAGATATTAAAAGCTCAGAGATATATGAAGGTGCTATGCCATTCAGAGCTTTGTAAGTAATTAACATAACCTTAAAATCAATTCAAGGAAAGGCTGCGTGCGTAAAAAGCGCAGCTCAATGGCAATGCAAGGATCTGATCTTAAATTTAATTTAATTTAAATTAAACATAGAATATTTATGTGTGGCGGCCAATTTTTATTTCGTGGCGCCCCGCCACAGATTAGTCAATGTATGGGAAACACTGCTAGGTGCTTTAACGGCGGAGTTCAGATATCCCCTCACTAGGTGCACCATGCTTTAACTGCTGAGTTCAGATATCCCCTCACTAGTAGGGATCGACCGATATGTTTTTTTCAGGGCCGTTTTATTATTATTATTTTTTATTCTCTATTATTGTGTTAAATGTTAAATGTAAAGCACTTTGAGCTGCGTTCTGTGTATGAAAGGTACTATACAAATAAAGTTTATTATTATTATTATTATTATTTTTATTATTATTATTACTAGGTGAATCTACCTGTGCTTTACGTCTGTGTTCAGATATGCGCTCACCAGTACTAGGGGGCTGGTAGTGTCTGACCCACGTGATTTCCAGATAAAATATGGTGATTTCTAGGTAAAATACGGTAATTGAGACATTGTGTTCACACATACAGTGCATGTATAAAAGGGGCTTCTGATTGGTCGGGCTCGCCTTCTTCCCTCCCTCCTCCCTCTCTGATTGGCCCAGTCTCTCGGACTCACCTTGACGACGGGCTGCGCTGAGGGGACGACAGGCATCACGGCGGCCGCTGGGGGCGTGGCCTGGATGTTGGAGGTGATGGTTGCTACGGCTACGGGCGTGGCGGCGACGGGCGTGGCGGCGACGGGCGTGGCGGCGATGACCGGCGTCTGGGACGTCTGAGTGGGCGATGAGGACGAGGAGGGCGACCCGGAGGACACGCCCGTAGCAACCGTAGCCGGGGTCTCTGCAGGAACAACCAAACACATCTTCATCACACACAATTTATTAAACAAGCCGAGGTCTCTGCAGGAACAACCAAACACATCTTCATCAATAGATATAGCTCTTTGGAGATCGTTTCTGCCTGTTGTTAATCCTTCACCTCCACAACAAAAGCATTTGCATTGTGTAGAGGGGGGATTAGTCACGAGAAGTTTACAATAGCATTTACAATTTACAACAGCAGAGTAACATATAAATACACAGCGACTTTAGAGGGAACTCTACAGTCGCCAAAAATACCTAAACCTGCATAGTGTACCTTTAACACCTTAACCTGCATAGTGTACCTTTAACACCTTAACCTGCATAGTGTACCTTTAACACCTAAACCTGCATAGTGTACCTTTAACACCTAAACCTGCATAGTGTATGTTTAATAAACAGAGGGAGATTTCTCTTTATCAGAATTTCATTAGATCATCATTTCTTTCCTTTTGGAGAAATGGACTCAGTCACCTTTGCACAAGGGTGCACATGCAGCAACCCAAACCTACACAGCTAGACATTCAACAGCACATAGCTTATCTCCATGAACTGTAGCTACAAACCCAAACCTACATAGCTAGACATTCGACAACACACAGCTTATCTCCATGAACTGTAGGTACAAAGATTCATAAGCAGTATCTACGTTCAGATAAATATATAATAAATAATACAAAGAGACTTCTGAAAGATTAAAAGCACCTCCCTGTGAATGACTTTATATGAGCCATGCTGTGGCAGTGGCAGAGCCCATCTCACGCCTCAGTCCCTGAGAGAGACTCGGCACACCTGGCTGAGAGACTCGGGGCTGACCCCCCTCGGCACACCTGGCTGAGACTCGGGGCTGAACCCCCCTCGGCACACCTGGCTGAGAGAGACTCGGGGCTGAACCCCCCTCGGCACACCTGGCTGAGAGAGACTCGGGGCTGACGCCCCTCGGCACACCTGGCTGAGAGAGACTCGGGGCTGACGCCCCTCGGCACACCTGGCTGAGAGATTCGGCACACCTGGCTGAGAGAGACTCGGGGCTGACGCCCCTCGGCACACCTGGCTGAGAGATTCGGCACACCTGGTTGAGAGAGACTCGGGGCTGACCCCCCTCGGCACACCTGGTTGAGAGAGACTCGGGGCTGACCCTCCTCAGCACACCTGGCTGAGAGATTTGGCACACCTGGCTGAGAGAGACTCGGGGCTGACGCCCCTCGGTACACCTGGCGGCTGTGCGCTCACCTGCGCTGGGCGGAGCGCCCGGCTTGCGGCTCTTGCCTTTGGGCGGCGGTGGCAGCAGCTCCACCTCCTCCTGGGGCATGGACGCCACCTTCTGCAGGAAGATCTTCTCCAGAGCCTGCGCCATCAGCACTATGTCGTCCGTGGGCTGCAAACACAGGACAGGGGTCAGGGGTCAGGGGTCAGGGGACAGGGGACAGATAGACAGGGGACACTGGGCATTAACCTGCACGTTTCATGGTACTTCTGTACCATGAAGTACAGTGTTCTGCAGACACTTTTATCTGAAGCAACTTACAAACACAGCATGACAATCAACATCACAGTAGCATTAAAAGCAACAGTTTATAGTAAAATCAACTAAATGTCAAATCATAATAATGGCAACAACTTACATAACAATGGCAACAACTTACTTAATGACAACTACGAAAACAATACCAACTTTTACATTTAACAGTACACGATGCCAGGATGTACCAGGAATCTATCTTCAGCAACACATTTGAACAGGGTGCATTAGGCCTATACCTTATTAGAATATTATCAGATCCACTACAGGCTAATTAATGTGTAGGCTCTAACTTGAGCAATATGTGCAATTACAGGAGAACTTGACGGGTAGCTTACTGAGGGATAGAGGATACCTATGCCTTCTGACACTCATCACCCCGTTGCTTACCCTGATTCCGATGCTGGAGCGCAAACGAGGTTTAACTTGGCCCACAGTGTTGGTGTTAATGTTGGTCACCCTGTGGTCCTTCTCCGACCTACCTTTGATATTGGTGACCCTGTGGTGACCCTATGGTCCTTCTCCGACGCACCTTTGATATTGGTGACCCTGTGGTCCTTCTCCGACGCACCTTCGATATTGGTGACCCTGTGGTCCTTCTCTGACGCACCTTTGATATTGGTGACCCTATGGTCCTTCTCAAACGCACCTGTCCCAAGGAGGTGTGCAAAAGCTCTCAGCTTTTTCCTTAATGGAGTCTTACCAACTTTTTAAATAGTTTACCGTTAAATTTAACTTTGTATTGTTGTTATTTGTATATCGCTTTGGACAAAAGCTAAATACCATAATCATTATAAATGAAACAGTTGGTAAACATAGTGTTGAAATGTTACAGTACCTTATTGCTAGGTTACGGGGACGCTAGCGAGACACGCCGCTCCGTCTGGCATCATGTTTTTGTTTGTTTTTATGTAATGTTCATAATTTTATGTAATGTCATGTTTATTTTTTGTATTGATTTGTCTAGTTAAATGTTTTCTGTCTTTATTTACGTTATTTTTGATAGTTTTCATGTTATTCTCTTAGTCCTTTTTACTGTTCCAAGTCGGCTGATGTCGTTAACGTTTGTCCATTGGGAGCTTGCTATGGCTAGCTTTTGCCCTGGGCCTCTGACATCCTTCCCATCCATCTGTGAGCCGGTGCTGCACTTCGCTGTCTGGTCGAGGGGATTTCTCGGTACAGCAGCTGGAGCTACTCTGCGAAAGATCTGCCGAGGCCGTCGAGCTGTTTCTGACCTGTGCGCTGCCATGCCAACTGCCTGGAGTCTTGATTGAGCAGACTAACGTTAACGTTGAAGAACTCTGCATCACGGACCAACAAACTGTCGCTGTTAAAAGTCCACCGAGTTGCTGATCTACAAGATCACCTACGACTTTGGACTGTTATGCTTCCAGTGATCTCCAGACTAACAAGGCCTAACGTTAACGTTCTCTCCAGACTGCCAGTGAGTTCACCGGGTTGGTCAGTTGTAAAGAACTTTGTTGGCGTTGCATTGGTTGTGGAGACACAGCTGTGCCCAGTTTCACGCGAAAATTTTTAATTTTTAATTATTTTATTTATTAATTTGTTTGTTGTCTGTCTTTTATGTCTCGGTGTCACGGGTAAGCTGGCGACTACACCGCTCCGTCCGGCATCTTTTGTGTTTGTTATTTCTTAAATGTAGCAGCTATGTCTTGGTGTCACGGGTAAGCTGGCGACTACACCGCTCCGTCCGGCATCTATTGTCTTTGTTAGTCTATGTGTCAATGACAATGTCTTATATGTGGAGCTTTGGGTTGCACTCTGTGCATGTTAAATGCGCTATACAAATAAAACTGACTTCACTTATTATAAATGTAACAGTTGGTAAACATAGTGTTGAAGTGTTACCTTATTATAAATGTAACAGTTGGTAAACATAGTGTTGAAGTGTTACCTTATTATAAATGTAACAGTTGGTAAACATAGTGTTGAAGTCCTGCATGCACTCCCCCGCAGTCCAGTAGTAATTGCTCTCTAGTCGTTTCTTAATCGTCCCCATGTCCATCGGGTTCCTGATCACTTTGTGGTAATCCTACATTGAAGGGTAACAATACAAAAAGAAAGAGAAGAGGTTTGTGTTCTGTAAATCCAAAACATTCAGTCTGCATGCTTTCATCACAGTACCCAGAATCCCCAGGGTAACATGCAGCCTGCATGCTTTTATCACAGTACCCAGAATCCCCAGGGTAACATGCAGCCTGCATGCTTTCAACACAGTACCCAGAATCCCCAGGGAAACATGCAGCCTGCATGCTTTCAACACAGTACCCAGAATCCCCAGGGAAACATGCAGCCTGCATGCTTTCAACACAGTACCCAGAATCCCCAGGGTAACATGCAGCAGAGGGTCAAGGGTCAAGCTGGTTTGTAGAAATTCCATGGAGCACATACGCAACAGTTTGCAGAACCGAACTGTAGAGCAGTTTACCCTTGTGAGGCTAGTCTGCTAGGAAGTTAGTCTGCTAGGATTATCTTTAGTTCACCCTGGTGAAGCTAGTCTGCTAGGATTATCTTTAGTTCACCCTGGTGCAGTTAGTCTGCTAGGATTATCTCTGTTGGATTATCTTTAGTCTTCACTTATTTGGCTGACGCTTTTATCCCAAATGACTTACAGATATTAATAAAATGCAGAGCCAGTGTCACTGGAGCAACTCAGGGTTAAAGTGCCTTCCTCAAGGGCACAACAGACACTACAGCACTGCTGCTCAGGAGTCAAACCCAGCCAGTCTCAACAGAGTAAAGGGGCTGCTAGCGACTGGAGCAACTCCGGGTTAAAGGACCTTCCTCGAGGGTACAACAGTGAATGGAACCCTCGACTTTCAGGTTAGTGCATACCAACCTGGCTGCATTCCCAATAAAGGAATATGTCCATGTTTTCAGACTGGCTGGCTGTTTAACACAACTCTCGGGGTTTACGGATGTCCATGTTTTTAGACTCAGGGTTTGTGTTCTGCAAATACACAGTATGGCCAGCATGCGTTCAACACAAAGTACCCATAATCCCCCGGGGCACATGCAGCAGAGAGTTCCATGTCCTACTCACAGGCAGGTTCAGTTTGATGGCATCTACAGGCGTGTAGAAGGGCCAGGCGAACTGATGCCTCCACAGAGTCTTCACCACCACATTCTGCATGTACTGCAACTGGTTGGTCTTGCGTCCGGGCTTGGTGGGGTTGGTCACCTCGGGAGGCGGGGGGTTGGTTATCGGGGGAGGCGTCTGGGCGGCGGGGGCCTCGCCCGACATGTTGTCCGGGGAACAGGACGAGCGCGACTGTCCTGAGGGGGCTCTGCAGCGACGTCTGGAGGGTCCGGGTTAGTTATCAGTGGGCGCAGTGTCGTGGTGGGGTCTGCTCCTTAAGGCCCCCTGCATCCACACATCCCATCTCAGAGATGGGTGTCCGCACTCTACTAAACACACACACACAACTAAGTTCAGTTATGGGACAACATAGCACACCTCTGTGTTCATTTCAAATACAAAACAGTTTTACACCTGGCTAATGTACTGTATACGCCATACATGATTGCATGCCAGCGAAGTGACCATTTGCATAATTAATTTCAACCTGTGTGCTTAATTAAAGTGCTATTATAAACATCTCACTGCAACCAGTGTGTACATGCTCGACAGTTAGACATGGACTTCAGGAAGTTTTGATAATTAACAAATTAAAGCGCTAAACACATTGTCTCCGGCACTCTCCTTCCTGTGTCTGGGACAAATTGGTTTCTAGTCATCACAGGGTGCACACATGCAACAGCGTGCAGAACATAACTTTACAGAAGCTTCTGATTACCCCGGTGAAGTTAGACGTTTTAGATGTTAATAATACGGCCATGTTTCTGGAGAAACTGACTGTTTAACACAACTCAAGTTTTACGCTACGTCTAGCCACGTGAACGTAAAACGTCGTTAGCTACTTGTTCAGAGTTACACCAACTCGCTTGGATGTAACGCTAGCCAACTAGCTACCAACACGATTAGCTATGTATTCCCAGAGAAGATACCACGTAAAACATTACGATTAAATGAATGCAACAAACAGCCCCACGGCTACTTCATTCGGCATTTACTTCTTTAAAAGATGGCGGGCAGTGAACAGATAGGACCTCCAGTCTGGAATGCAGACGATCTCATAAGCTAGTTAGCCAGCTAGCAATAGTCGCTACTGTTAGCTAGCTAACTAGATAACGCTGTCTTCGAGCCAGCAAACCATTCCATATCGCTCGCTCTCTAACGAGAGCCATTGTGTGCATGCCGACCAGCTAGCTACTTAGCGGGCTAATTTGAAATCCATGGTGGTAGAAATACATCTGCGTCCACAATTAAGCGTTACAATGTCTAGGTGAACATTTCGGCTTCCTTTAAACTTAGCACATTTGCAGCTAGGGGATGAAAGTACGCTTTGTTACATTGTTGCAAAGCACCGAGCATCAGAGCGACTCTGAGCGGCTATCTTCTTAGAGCAGGTTGCTGTGTTAGCTAAGTGTACGTTTAACCACTCAAAGATGGAACAGTTAAAATTGAAACCAAAAGCACGAATCATAAATATATACGTTTTACTTTATTACTTTCCCCCGAAGTGGTTCCGGTAGCGTTTTGCTTGCAGTCTTTCAGGTAGCTTTTATTGCAGCGAAGAAGCATAATAGATGGTTGGGTCGACTGTAGTTGAATAGTCCCGTGCCCATGCGCAGATGTCGCACGGTATCATGGTCATTGTTGTGCAAATAATTGGTTCGCGTGCCCATACCCCGGCTATACATTTTTGGAAATCTTTCGTGTCTGTACCATTCATCCTCGTGCTCCACAGTATCTAATGAAAAACACCGTCATGTGTAAGGAGGACATTAATTTGGTCACAGTTAGAAAGACACAGTTGCTAAAATATCTTTTAAGCACTGGACAGGCGCGTTGTGCTCCTCGGTCGGCGGCTGTGGGTGGGCTGGTTTAAAATGAAGAAGACTGCATGTCCCAAAATGCAATTCAGCTGCTAGGTAAACAGCTTTGTGGACTCTGTGGCTCATTACGAAGCCGTGTCATCAGGGACGTAGCCGTTTGCTGTAGTCCAGGGGTAATAATCGGCTCGATGCCGTCTAATTACCCTACACCTCAGCATCTTGCATTTGCGTTTGTTTATGCAAATTATTTCACCTGTCTTTCTAGTCTCAAAAAATAGAGTAGGGCCTACCTAATATGAGATCTTTCTGCCTTGAGAAAGCTACACCAGGTCCACCCGTAGGTTAAGTAGGAATTGTTTGAATCAACAACGAATAAAATAAATTATTAAATGTCTTTAATGTACAACAACTTTGTACATATTGTACAACTCCTCAATATTGCTAGTAGTCCTACTCACTGCTCCACGGGGGGTGCAGCATGCTGTCTTCTCACCTGTAGGCTACAGCCAGCAGTGAAAAAGCCACCTGTGCTATAGTTGAGTATCTGGGCTCATATGAGTGTTCAGCCTTTACTCTCTGCTATGAGACAGGGGAGAAGATAAGAGGCACTCACCCTGCCCTCTGCTATAGCACTTTCCGCATGTCCTTTGAACAGTAGCCTAGGCTGACGATTATGCAGTCTACTTTCCTTGGCATTGCAGAGCAGAGAGCTCCATTATTTGTTCCCCTCAGGCCTTTATCTACATGGCTTTAAAGCTCTAAACTATTCTCTCAAAATATTTAATAAAGCAGCAAGTGAAGAGGACACTCACCCATAAAAATGGTGGCAAATGTTTTCCCCCTCTCTCTCATTATTATGTAGGCCTACCCTATCTGTGTTTTTAAAGACTGGTTAACATGAGGCTGAAAGATGAGATGTATAGGATGGTTAAAAATGTACACAAATCATTCAAGAAATAATTTGAAATAAATGTTGTGGTGTCTTGTTTCTGGGAAACTATCCTGTATTTGAAAAGTTGAGTGCATTTTTTCAAATAAGATTTTGAATGGCAGTGTCTACGTAACCTCTAAGTAGGGCTATGCAATCAGTCAATAAATTAATCAATCAAAATAATCAAATAGTCAACTATGACTTCCAACAATTATGAAAGCAACATAATTAAAATGTAATAATTCACTTTTTTGCAACAATGCTCTTGTTTTGCACACCGCTGTGCTGTACCGTAGTAACTATTGTAGGCTGTACACAATCCATTATTGCTTGTAGTTTTTAGCTTTTTTTAGTAGAATAAAATTCAATGTAATCCAGTGTTAATTATTTTAAAGTTTAGAAAGCATGAAATTGATCATGATTATTGAGCAATCCTACCTCTAACAGTTGCAAAAGGATAACAACGAGTCCAAAACTTGAATTTTTAATTGTCGTCAGAACAACAAACAGTTCAGAGGGACACACAGTCCGCTCTTCTAGGATACAAAAAAGAACCCTCGCTCCATTGTTAGGCATAGTTCCAGAACCTCAATTAGTCAGAGGAGTTCCAGAGTGTCAGGACATCCTCAAGGCATCTCTCCCATTCTTTATTTTGTTTTGTTCCAGAAATCAGCATTTACACAAATTACACAACATTCCATAGGATGAAGGAAATAACTACATAGGAGGGATAAAATTACATTTGTACAAAAATATATTCTTTCTTTTTTTTCATGGTCTTTTATGATTCAGCTAGGAAGTGAGTTTGTTGGTGGGGTCTCTTGGGTTTGTGTATGTTGATGCTGACTCGCTAGAAACAGCAACAGTGGTTGCTGTTTGATGCGCTGAGTTGTTAGCTGTTGGATAAGCTGAGTTGTTAGCTGTTTGATGCGCTGAGTTGTTAGCTGTTGGATGCGCTGAGTTGTTAGCTGTTTGATGCGCTGAGTTGTTAGCTGTTGGATAAGCTGAGTTGTTAGCTGTTTGATAAGCTGAGTTGTTAGCTGTTGGATGTGCTGAGTTGTTAGCTGTTTGATAAGTTGAGTTGTTAGCTGTTTGATAAGCTGAGTTGTTAGCTGTTTGATAAGCTGAGTTGTTAGCTGTTGGATGCGCTCAGTTGTTAGCTGTTTGATGCTCTGAGTTGTTAGCTGTTGGATAAGCTGAGTTGTTAGCTGTGTTGTTAGCTGTTGAATAAGCTGTGTTGTTGG
This sequence comes from Alosa sapidissima, assembly GCF_018492685.1. Lineage (NCBI taxonomy): Eukaryota > Metazoa > Chordata > Actinopteri > Clupeiformes > Clupeidae > Alosa > Alosa sapidissima. Next base: position 36,915,017 of record NC_055964.1, on the reverse strand, counting down.
CTGTTTGATAAGCTGTGTTGTTCACTGTTGGATAAGCTGAGTTGTTAGCTGTTTGATAAGCTGAGTTGTTAGCTGTTGGATAAGCTGTGTATCATCGCACGTGTAAATCTCAGTGTCGTTAACCTGCATGACTCACCCAGCAGGCGGGGTGGGGTCCTGACATGGCCCTGACTCCGCCCCTGTAGGGTTGCCAGGGAGACCAGCTGGGGAGATCTATTAGTGAGGCTTGCTGCAGTCTCATACCCTGGAGGACCAGACCCAGTCCGAAAGATTAAAGGTCTGGCTACGAGTAATGAAAATGGCCCAACTCGAGGGGGCGGCACCAAGCATGCGTTTGAAAATATCACTGCACGCAATTGGATAACACTTCGACCAATGTTTCCGGACATCGACGTTTCAGCGCTGTCGTCATCTGTTTAGCTCGCCTCTGGCCCGCCTATATCAGATACACCGATGTGATTGGTGCAGCTCGGCTCCATGGGCATAGGTAATGAGCATCATTACTCGTCGCCAGAGTCACTCGCTGTCAAATTTAGCTCTCACGAGAACTCTGGATTTCCTGGGTAGCAATTTCACACAAAATCAAACAAAATTTAAAAATTTAAATCTTCTTCATGATACAGTATGTAGTGTAGCATGCAATTTTTGTCAAACATTTAAATGGGCCTGTATTAAATGGCCCTGTATTCAGTGGGCCAACATTCCTGTGTATTTTATACCTCTTCATTGTTTGTTTCAGTTAAGGTAAGCAACAAAGAAATGCAGAGGAATACATGGAACTAGATCAACACATAAACAGATATAGTTTAAAGAAACACATTGTCAACTCATTTCCCATACATACTGCACCTTATAATAAGGTTCTATAAGCCAGAACAGAGGAACACCTTCCTGCAATTATGAAAATAAAAGTCTGAGCTGCTCTGGCTTCCTGTGTACTTACTGTGTTTACACACAAAATATGTTGCTGATGACACTACATGGCGCATACATGGAATGCACACATCTGAGGATCAGCGGCTGATTGGTTGATTATGTTTAGAAGAGAGCCAATTACAGCTTCAAATGGGGACATGGCCCTGGCCTTGGCTCCCTGACCTTGGGGCAGTGAACGGGAGGGAGGTCTCTGAGACTTCATCTCTACAGCTGCTGTTTCCGTTAGAAATCAGAAGTGTAATACTACAGTACAGTCACTCCCTGGGCAATACTGTTTGGCGAGGAACGGCTCAGTATGCAATACTTGGTATGTAAATAACGTATAAAAACCAAAATCAGAAATCCTTTATGGAAATGAATTATTGCTTTGTACTTAACGAGTACATATGTTAAGCATGTTGTCCAAAATACTACTCCCACTGAGGAAACCAACAGAAAAATGACATGAGGTTTAAACCTGAGGTATATTTCCCGGACTACACACACACAGTGCATGTGTGGCCGTTCAGCTGTTCAGATGGCTTCAGTCGTCCGTGATGTGATGTGATGTGATGTGGTTGCAGTGTGGTCTCCTATCCACCAGGGGGTGGTGTGAGCTCTCTGTATATGCCCACAGTGTCCCTGAGGCAAGTCCACAGCTTCACAGCTCCGGTTTGTGTGTTTGTGTGTGTGTGTGTGTGTACTGGTGTACTGTTTTGCCACCTGCTGAAGGGACTCCAGAGCCTAAAGCACTCTTTGGAAATGCTCGGTACAAACACATGCAACAGTAGAATGAAACCACAATTTGAGTTTGACGTCTGAAAACATTTCTACGCTGTTAATTAATCATAAAAAAACATGATTGGCGCCCTTGCTTTTCATAACTTTCTGCCTCAGAGAGGCCGGCCGTTTGTTTGGTCTGGTCATACCCAAACGAGGCCACGGTCTCTACCTCCTGTACAGTGCCTTTTGGCTAGTGTCATCACTACTTGGCTAGTGTCATCACTACTTGGCAAAAGAGCTAAGTGCCAAAAATGAGGAAGGGTCATTTTGTCTCCTCCGCCTTGTCCTTCCTCAGAGGTAAAGAAGCGCACACGCCTGTGTCTGTGCCTGTGTCTGTGCCTGTGTCTGTGGCTGCTGCTGATGGCAGGCGTGTGTAGTTGGGTCCTGGGTGCTGTGTCTGTGTCTGTGCCTGCTGCTGAAGGCAGGCGTGTTGTGTCTGTGATTGTGTCTGTGCCTGCTGCTAAAGGCAGGAGTGTGCCGTTGGGTCCTGGGCAGTGAGAGGACCTGACAGCACTGTGCACAGGGCTGCTGATTGAGGTACAGAAGAACAGAAATCTTCTCATCATGTGAATCACCATCCCCAGCCCATACACAGGAGAGAGAGTGAGAGAGAGAGAGAGCGCTCTGCTAGGGCTGCTCTGGGCGCAGTGTGTACTGTAGTGGTGAGCGAGAGGAGGCGGGTACGGTCTGATCCCAGGTCAGCGGGGACGGTCTGATCCCAGGTCAACGGGGACGGTCTGATCCCAGGTCAACGGGGACGGTCTGATCCAAGGTCAGCGGGGACGGTCTGATCCCAGGTCAGGTGTGCAGCGAGCGGGGACGGTCTGATCCCAGGTCAGCGGGGACGGTCTGATCCCAGGTCAGGTGTGCAGCGCAGCGTGTACTGTTGTGGTGAGAGGCAGGAGGAGGAGACGGTCTGATCTCAGGTCAGGTGTGCAGCGGAGATGCGATGAACTGAGAGATCCAGTGTGTGCAGTTAATCAGGTTCCTGCAGGAGTGGGCTGTCTCCTGTCCTGTCAATCAGCCTGATGAGGGAGGAGCCTGTACTGGGGTAGCCCGGGGTAGGGTCTCATCACTGTCTGTTTCCTTTACACCCAATGGGAACTCTCCAGTGGGACCAGTCGTCAGGCACACAGACAGAGAGAAGCAGACAGAGGGAAACAGAGCACGCAAGAGAGAGACAGAGAGACAGGAAATGACACTATGAGAGAGAGAGAGAGAGAGACACAGGAAATGACACTATGAGAGAGAGAGAGAGAGAGACAGAGAGACAGGAAATGACACTATGAGAGAGAGAGAGCACAATGGTTTTCTGAGAGTGGCACAAAAGTCTTCTTGAGGTGAAGCGGCGACATTCCTCCCCGTGGGACGCCGATCACTGTGTGTGTGTCTGTGTGTGTGTGACGTCCATTACGTCATCTGGTGCGGGGTTTCCAGCAGCTCCATGAGGAAGGTGTCGATGGGCGTGTCTCCGATGAGCTTGAAGAAGAACAGGTGCTCCAGACACTTGAGCCCAATAGAGCGCAGGGCCGGCAGACGCAGCAGGAGCTTCGCAAACCTGCACACACACACCACACACACACACACACACACACACACCACACACACCACACACACACACCACACACACACACACACACACACACAC
>NC_055964.1:36901671-36904171 GCF_018492685.1 Alosa sapidissima | reverse complement strand
CGAGCTCTGTCAACACCCTGTAACAAACAAATACAAACAAATAAACATCTCTTACCGACCAAACAAAATACAAACAAACAAACATCTCTTACCGGCCAAACCAATACAAAAAAATAAACATCTCTTACTGGCCAAAACACAAACAAATAAACATCTCTTACCGGCCAAACAAATACAAACAAACATACATGCAACACAAGCTCTGCCAACACCCTGTAATAAACAGATACAAACATACAAACAGGCTGGTAAGGAAGGCTGGCTCTGTAGTGGGAGCTGAACTGGAGTGCATCACTTCAATATCTGACAAAAGGACCCTGAACAAAACATCTTGGACAATGAATGTCATCCACTCTACAGCACTAAGCAAAAGAGCTTGATCAGCTAGAGACTTCGCTCACTGCCATGCATAACTGAAAGGATGAGGAAGTCATTTGTCCCCAGGGCCCATTGAACTGTTTAAATGCTTCACTAAAGGGAAGAGGAGAGATAGACTTCTTTGCTTAGTCTGTCTGCCTCTCCACCCTCTCCATGTTTGAGTACTGACTGCCCACTACTGCTTTACTACTGTTTTCCTAATGTCCACAGCCTAATGTTTTTACTACTGTTTTTCCTGCTACACTGTTTTTCATGCTATAATTAGCACACATGATCAATGGCTTCTGCTACAATACTGAATGGCTGTAACCCTATTACCTCAACCTATTCTTGCACTGACATAGTTTTTTATATTACCTTGTCTACATTATACTTTACTCTTATGCTGGTCTCTAGACCTTATTATTGCACTGTTGGACTAATGTTGGACTACTTTTTGCACCTTCACCATGACACTCACTCTCTTGGGCACCTTACCATGCACACATAACTAAAGGACTACTGTTGGACTAATTTTTGCACCTTCACCATGACACTCACTCTCTTGAGCACCTTACCATACACACAGAACTACAGGACTACTGTTGGACTACTTTTGCAACTTCACCATGACACTCACTCTCTTGAGCACCTCACCATGCACACAGAACTACAGGCCCTGTCACTACAAGCGTCTCATGCTTGATCACCCTCAAGCACACTGGATTTTTTACATTTAATTTATATAGTGTATTCAGTATTTAGTTTTGTTAGTTTTTCTGATCTCCTACTGTCTCTATTGTACAGTGGAGTTTGGTTATATGTTTATACTTATACTTATATTTACCATTTCTGCTGTAAGTGCATGTTGTGTGTGATGTCTGTATGCTACTGAGACCCCCTGAATTTCCCCTTGGAGATCAATAAAGTATCTATCTATCTATCTATCTATCTATCTATCTATCAAACATTTCTTACTGACCAAAAGCAACATACAGTACATAGACACCAGTGCTTCATTTACTACTGAAACTGATATGGGTGTATAGATTGGATTAAGATAGAAGTTTATAGATTGGATTAAGGTAGATTAAGATAAGGGTTTATAGATTCGATTAAGGTTTAGAGATTGGATTAAGGCAGATTAACTCATTGAGTGCCAAAAACGTAATATTACGTTTTTCCTTCCCATGCGTTGAGTGCCAAAAACGTAATATTGAATGGAAATGAAATATATGACGATCAAAAACTCATGAAAACGCACAATCTGAACATTTTATCTGGACATTTTATCATAACTCGGTTGCCGCTTTGGGTCGAATCAGTGACGCATGCACGTCAGCTCAAAACCAGGCCATTTTCGTGGGTCTATCACTAGGTGGCAGTCTCACCAGGTCACTTCCCGGAAACTTTACAGGCAACACTTCATATTTCATGAAAGACGTTATATCTCCATTTCTAGAAAAAAAAAACAGCGATTTTGATGAAAACTAGCCACTGTTTAGCTTGGGATTTCTCAGGAACAGAGGCGTGTAGAAATACACGGTTTGCACCCACTGAGAGCTTAAACAATGAGTTAAGATATGAGTTTATATATAGATTGGATTAAAGTACATTAAGATATCAGTTTATGGATTGGATTAAATATTAAGATATGAGTTTATGGATTGGATTAAAGTGCATTAAGATATGAGTTTATGGATTGGATTAAATATTAAGATATGAGTTTATGGATTGGATTAAAGTGCATTAAGATATGAGTTTATGGATTGGATTAAATATTAAGATATGAGTTTATGGATTGGATTAAATATTAAGATATGAGTTTATGGATTAAAGTGCATTAAGATATGAGTTTATGGATTAAAGTGCATTAAGATTATAGATTGGGGGTAAAGCAGATTAAGAGTTTTACTAGCCAAAGCCAACATGTCATTTTAGACTGACTGAAACCATGAAAAGTTTATAGATTAACCAAACCCAACAGGTCTTTGAAAATAAATGTATTGGACATGTATTGACACGTGTCCCTAAGGTGGAAATGTTGGACATGTATTGACAAATTTGTCCCTAAGGTGGAAATGTTAGACATGTATTGACAAATTTGTATATGTATAGACAAATTTCTCCCTAAGGGGCTTAA
>NC_055964.1:36876671-36896671 GCF_018492685.1 Alosa sapidissima | reverse complement strand
GAAGCCTTACTCTATGGCTAGACTGTGATCTCTGACAGTGTAGAGGAGATGTGTCTGCAGCGAAGCCTTACTCTATGGCTAGACTGTGATCTCTGACAGTGTAGAGGAGATGTGTCTGCAGCGAAGCCTTACTCTATGGCTAGACTGTGATCTCTGACAGTGTAGAGGAGATGTGTCTGCAGCGAAGCCTTACTCTATGGCTAGACTGTGATCTCTGACAGTGTAGAGGAGATGTGTCTGCAGCGAAGCCTTACTCTATGGCTAGACTGTGATCTCTGACAGTGTAGAGGAGATGTGTCTGCAGCGAAGCCTTACTCTATGGCTAGACTGTGATCTCTGACAGTGTAGAGGAGATGTGTCTGCAGCGAAGCCTTACTCTATGGCTAGACTGTGATCTCTGACAGTGTAGAGGAGATGTGTCTGCAGCGAAGCCTTACTCTATGGCTAGACTGTGATCTCTGACAGTGTAGAGGAGATGTGTCTGCAGCGAAGCCTTACTCTATGGCTAGACTGTGATCTCTGACAGTGTAGAGGAGATGTGTCTGCAGCGAAGCCTTACTCTATGGCTAGACTGTGATCTCTGACAGTGTAGAGGAGATGTGTCTGCAGCGAAGCCTTACTCTATGGCTAGACTGTGATCTCTGACAGTGTAGAGGAGATGTGTCTGCAGCGAAGCCTTACTCTATGGCTAGACTGTGATCTCTGACAGTGTAGAGGAGATGTGTCTGCAGCGAAGCCTTACTCTATGGCTAGACTGTGATCTCTGACAGTGTAGAGGAGATGTGTCTGCAGCGAAGCCTTACTCTATGGCTAGACTCTGATCTCTGACAGTGTAGAGGAGATGTGTCTGCAGCGAAGCCTTACTCTATGGCTAGACTGTGATCTCTGACAGTGTAGAGGAGATGTGTCTGCAGCGAAGCCTTACTCTATGGCTAGACTGTGATCTCTGACAGTGTAGAGGAGATGTGTCTGCAGCGAAGCCTTACTCTATGGCTAGACTGTGATCTCTGACAGTGTAGAGGAGATGTGTCTGCAGCGAAGCCTTACTCTATGGCTAGACTGTGATCTCTGACAGTGTAGAGGAGATGTGTCTGCAGCGAAGCCTTACTCTATGGCTAGACTGTGATCTCTGACAGTGTAGAGGAGATGTGTCTGCAGCGAAGCCTTACTCTATGGCTAGACTGTGATCTCTGACAGTGTAGAGGAGATGTGTCTGCAGCGAAGCCTTACTCTATGGCTAGACTGTGATCTCTGACAGTGTAGAGGAGATGTGTCTGCAGCGAAGCCTTACTCTATGGCTAGACTGTGATCTCTGACAGTGTAGAGGAGATGTGTCTGCAGCGAAGCCTTACTCTATGGCTAGACTGTGATCTCTGACAGTGTAGAGGAGATGTGTCTGCAGCGAAGCCTTACTCTATGGCTAGACTGTGATCTCTGACAGTGTAGAGGAGATGTGTCTGCAGCGAAGCCTTACTCTATGGCTAGACTGTGATCTCTGACAGTGTAGAGGAGATGTGTCTGCAGCGAAGCCTTACTCTATGGCTAGACTGTGATCTCTGACAGTGTAGAGGAGATGTGTCTGCAGCGAAGCCTTACTCTATGGCTAGACTGTGATCTCTGACAGTGTAGAGGAGATGTGTCTGCCTTACTCTATGGCTAGACTGTGATCTCTGACAGTGTAGAGGAGATGTGTCTGCCTTACTCTATGGCTAGACTGTGATCTCTGACAGTGTAGAGGAGATGTGTCTGCCTTACTCTATGGCTAGACTGTGATCTCTGACAGTGTAGAGGAGATGTGTCTGCAGCGAAGCCTTACTCTATGGCTAGACTGTGATCTCTGACAGTGTAGAGGAGATGTGTCTGCAGCGAAGCCTTACTCTATGGCTAGACTGTGATCTCTGACAGTGTAGAGGAGATGTGTCTGCAGCGAAGCCTTACTCTATGGCTAGACTGTGATCTCTGACAGTGTAGAGGAGATGTGTCTGCAGCGAAGCCTTACTCTATGGCTAGACTGTGATCTCTGACAGTGTAGAGGAGATGTGTCTGCAGCGAAGCCTTACTCTATGGCTAGACTGTGATCTCTGACAGTGTAGAGGAGATGTGTCTGCAGCGAAGCCTTACTCTATGGCTAGACTGTGATCTCTGACAGTGTAGAGGAGATGTGTCTGCAGCGAAGCCTTACTCTATGGCTAGACTGTGATCTCTGACAGTGTAGAGGAGATGTGTCTGCAGCGAAGCCTTACTCTATGGCTAGACTGTGATCTCTGACAGTGTAGAGGAGATGTGTCTGCAGCGAAGCCTTACTCTATGGCTAGACTGTGATCTCTGACAGTGTAGAGGAGATGTGTCTGCAGCGAAGCCTTACTCTATGGCTAGACTGTGATCTCTGACAGTGTAGAGGAGATGTGTCTGCAGCGAAGCCTTACTCTATGGCTAGACTGTGATCTCTGACAGTGTAGAGGAGATGTGTCTGCAGCGAAGCCTTACTCTATGGCTAGACTGTGATCTCTGACAGTGTAGAGGAGATGTGTCTGCAGCGAAGCCTTACTCTATGGCTAGACTGTGATCTCTGACAGTGTAGAGGAGATGTGTCTGCCTTACTCTATGGCTAGACTGTGATCTCTGACAGTGTAGAGGAGATGTGTCTGCCTTACTCTATGGCTAGACTGTGATCTCTGACAGTGTAGAGGAGATGTGTCTGCCTTACTCTATGGCTAGACTGTGATCTCTGACAGTGTAGAGGAGATGTGTCTGCCTTACTCTATGGCTAGACTGTGATCTCTGACAGTGTAGAGGAGATGTGTCTGCAGCGAAGCCTTACTCTATGGCTAGACTGTGATCTCTGACAGTGTAGAGGAGATGTGTCTGCAGCGAAGCCTTACTCTATGGCTAGACTGTGATCTCTGACAGTGTAGAGGAGATGTGTCTGCAGCGAAGCCTTACTCTATGGCTAGACTGTGATCTCTGACAGTGTAGAGGAGATGTGTCTGCAGCGAAGCCTTACTCTATGGCTAGACTGTGATCTCTGACAGTGTAGAGGAGATGTGTCTGCAGCGAAGCCTTACTCTATGGCTAGACTGTGATCTCTGACAGTGTAGAGGAGATGTGTCTGCAGCGAAGCCTTACTCTATGGCTAGACTGTGATCTCTGACAGTGTAGAGGAGATGTGTCTGCAGCGAAGCCTTACTCTATGGCTAGACTGTGATCTCTGACAGTGTAGAGGAGATGTGTCTGCAGCGAAGCCTTACTCTATGGCTAGACTGTGATCTCTGACAGTGTAGAGGAGATGTGTCTGCAGCGAAGCCTTACTCTATGGCTAGACTGTGATCTCTGACAGTGTAGAGGAGATGTGTCTGCCTTACTCTATGGCTAGACTGTGATCTCTGACAGTGTAGAGGAGATGTGTCTGCCTTACTCTATGGCTAGACTGTGATCTCTGACAGTGTAGAGATACTCTGCCAATTGATAATCTTTTTTAATGGCCAAATAGCATTCTAATTTGTGTTGTGTTTTGGTTTCATTATTCCAATGTTCCAAATAGTATTCTTTGTTTTTCTTGTTAAGTTAACTTTAATTGGTTGGGAAGCAGTGCTGGTCTGAACACAATCTGTGTTAGAGGTTAGTGGATTAGTTAATTAGTAGTTTCAAGACTAACTGATTTAGGGGACTGGATTTAGGGCTCAGTTCTTGGGATTGAAATGCTTTAAAGTGAAGAGAATGTTGGTGAATCCAGAATTTTAGTGACCTTTTTTAGTGTGGAAACCGTGCCTAATTCTGCCCTGCAGGCATTTGTGGGCACTTTTCTTTGGATGTGTAACACATTTCTACAGAATTCAGCATACAGGGCTTCTACAGGGTGTTTATCCCATCTAGTGTAGTCTTGCATAGTGAGTGGACCCCATATTTCACTTCCATAAAGTGCAATAGGCAGGATGGTGGTGTCAAATATTTTGGACCAGATTTTAATTGGAATATCTCTCTGCTGAAAATGTCTTGTTATAGCATAACATGCTCTTCATGCTTTTTCTTTCAGTGTATTCACTGCAAAGTTTCCTGAGGCATTTATTTTTAAACTAAGATAATTATAGTTTGTAACATTCTCTAGGGCGATGTTGTCTAGAGTGAACAGGTGTCTGGTTCCTTGAGGATCTCTGGGTTGTTTTTGGAAGATCATAACTTTTGATTTGTCCAAATTGACTGTCAAGGCCCAGTTCTGACAGTACTGCTCTAGCAGGTCCAGGTGCTGCTGTAGATCGTGTTCAGTGGGCGACATCAGCACCAGGTCATCCGCATAGAACAATAATTTAAATTCCGGGTCCAACAGGGTGAGCCCAGGTGTTGCAGATCGATCCAGTAACACCGCTAATTCATTAATATAAATGTTTAACAAAGTTGGACTCAAACTGCAACCCTGTGTCACCCCATGCCCTTGACTGAACTATTCCGTTCATTTGTTGCCAATTTTTATTCCCCATTTGTTGCCTGTATATATCGATTTGATGACGTCATACATTTTGCCCCACCATCCCCCTGGTGGTATGGCACCATAGTCTAGTTGGGAGGTATGGGCACCATGGCATGCTGGCGTTGGGAGGTGTGGGCACCATGGCATGCTGGCGGTAGCCTATCGCGCTGTGGGAGAGGAAGAGAGAGAGAGAGAGGGAGAGAGAGAGAGAAAGAGATAGGGAGAGAGAGAGAGAGAGAGAGAGAGAGAGAGAGAGAGATGGCGGTGGCCTACCGGTCGAAGATGGCGCCCACGCCCGCGCTGTGGGCACTGTTCCTGTGGACGTGCAGCCCAGTGGCCAGCAGGATGCCGTCCTTCACCGAGATGGAGCGGTGCGAGAAAGAGGCGATCAGAAGCTCATTCCACCCTGCAACCGAGAGAGAGGGAGGGGGAGAGAGAGAGGGAGAGAGGGGGGGAGGGAGGGATAGAGAGAGGGAGAGAGAGGGAGAGAGATAGAGAGTGAGAGGGAGAGAGAGGAAGAGAGAGGAAGAGTGAAAGAGTGGAAGAGAGAGAGAGAGGAAGGGAGTGGAAGAAAGAGAGAGAGAGAGAGAGAGAGAGAGAGGGAGCGGAAGAGACCCAGAGAGACAGCGTGAGGCAGATTAAGAGCTCATCCCTGGCTGCTTTGGGTGGGCTCTCTGTGTCCTACTGACAGCTCAAGGGGAACGCATTCACAAGTGGCAGTCTCTCACACATACACACACACACACACACAAATGCATACACTTAGAGGAAATGTGCTGTAATAAGCCTCATTCACATGTTAAAGGAGAATTCCGGTGTGATATTGACCTAAAGTGTATTGAAACATGATACCGAGTGTGAACGTATGTCTCATAGCCCATCTCGGCTTGTCCCCTGCACTCCAAAATCTGGCGCTAGTTAGCCGATGCTACCAACAGCTTTTTCAATAGTGGTGCTTCGGCATCGGGCTAGCCATGCAAATAAATCACTGTTTTACACCCATTTACGAGGCTCAATGTATCTCCACACTTCATTGGTAGACTTCCGAGGGCCCTGACATTTAAAACGAGACATTGAGAACTTTGAAAAAGCACTGGTAGTTTACTTACAAGACGATTTATACAGACAGTATCTTCACAAAGTTTAGCGTTTGCAGCCATCTTGAATTTAGTCACGATAAGTCGAGCAACGAGTAAGAATGAACAGGTATGATAAGGGATCAGATTCCAAAAATAATTCAGTGGAAATGCATGGATTCCAGTTGCTGCTACTGGGTGTAAAACAGTGATTTATTTGCATGGCTAGCCCGATGCCGAAGCACCACTACTGAAAAAGCTGTTGGTAGCATCGGCTAACTAGCGCCAGATTTTGGAGTGCAGGGGACAAGTCGAGATGGGCTATGAGACATACGTTCACACTCGGTATCATGTTTCAATACACTTTAGGTCAATATCACACCGGAATTCTCCTTTAATACATACATTGTCTCAGCACACACACGCACACACACACACACACTCTCAGAGACACACACACACACTCACAGAGACACACACATACACACGCATTCAGAGAATGCAAACACGAGCTGCCAGGATATGAAGGGATCAAGGGATCAACAGCTGGCAGCCCAACATTCCAGAAGAAGCACAGCGCACAGTGTATATGTGTGCCTGCTCTGAGGAGGATGACTTGGTCATACACACACACACACACACACACACAGTGTGTACCTGCTCTGGGGTTCGTTTCTAGAAAAGTTAGCAACGACGTTGCTTAACCACCATGGTACGACGCAACTTGCGACCAAACAACGACACTGTTACACCTGTTTCCAGAAAGCATCGTACCTGTGTCGCAATTCGCTACCTCCGACGTTCGAACACCATAGTTCCAACAACGTTGTTGATGATGCAGCGATACATATCATTGGTGGAAACAGTGGAAACGTGTAATACCCCACCCCCTAGAAATGTTCTGTCACGGCCTATGTCGACATGTTTCTAATCTAAACCGAGTGATTAATGCTGGTATTGTCATTGGCATCAGCCAAAACCTAAACCTATTGCAAGCATATAAAACAGTTAACTTAAGCAGACCAATATGAGTCATTATTTGTGTTAAATATCTGTGTTGGAAAAAATATATAGCCTGGACAAATATCTGGGTATCCCATAGGTTATCAACTGTCTCGTGGCTTAACGGCAGCGCGTTGGTGCACTGCGTGCTCGGCCGGAGTTCGCATCCTATCTCTTCTTTTTATCTCTGAGTAGGCCTACGAGACACAACAATAGGTTTTGACCATACATATTTATGTATATAGTTACTCTACATCGAGAGTACAATAGGTAGGTATACATCAGTCAAAAACAATTTAATCTACGTGTCACACTAGCTCACCTGCAGGTAGCGAGAAGCAAGAGGACAATCTCACATCATAAGAAAATCGAACCTACAACGTTGGGATAATAAGTCATCTGCTTTAGCCACTACACCATTTACCACTGCTGTTGTTAGGGACTGTGAAGATTATAATACTAAAAGCAAGGCAATACTTTAATTAACATAAATAGCAAGAATGAGCCAAGTAGGGGAGCAGTGTCTTAATCAAAATTAAGCTACAGGATAGATTAATCATTGAGTCACGAAATAAACATCCACTTCGCAAATTTTGGTTAGGCGGTTGTGATTTTTGGTTAGGCGCTCCGGACACCAACAGGAACTACCAAGGAACGACACAAGTGCGACTGCCTAGGGGCAGTAGTTCAAACGACCAAACTTTGCGTCCTTGTTTGCGATTGAGAGTTCGAACTACCAAGGTTGCGACGCAAGTTAGCAAACGATGCTTTCTAGAAACGACCCCCTGAGGAGGATGACCTGGTCATACACACACACACACACACACACACACACAGTGTGTACCTGCTCTGAGGAGGATGACCTGGTCATACACACACACACACACACACACACAGTGTGTACCTGCTCTGAGGAGGATGACCTGGTCATACACACACACACACACACACACACAGTGTGTACCTGCTCTGAGGAGGATGACCTGGTCATACACACACACACACACACACACACAGTGTGTACCTGCTCTGAGGAGGATGACCTGGTCATACACACACACACACACACAGTGTGTACCTGCTCTGAGGAGGATGACCTGGTCATACACACACACACACACACACACACACACACACACAGTGTGTACCTGCTCTGAGGAGGATGACCTGGTCGTCCAGGGGCAGCTCAGAGAAGTGCGGGATCCTCTTGGCCCACTCCACCAGGGTGAACAGCTGCTTGTCGGCCGCCTGGCAGATGTTTGTCACTGGGTCATTGGGCTGCAGGACAACAGAACAGGACAGAGAACAGGACAGAGACACCATTAATCAGCACATACTGTATATATCTAGAACATAGGTTCTCAAAGTGAGGCCCGGGGGCCAATGGCGGCCCGCAGAAACATTTCTGGCGGCCTGCGATAACATCTGATAACATCTGTAAAACTGTTAAAACTGTACAACTGTACTGTGTGCTTTGAAAAGAATGAATCTCCAATTAGTGAAGTTTAGTGGCCGTCAGGTTTTCCTGTGGTGCTTGTCCGAGTTGCTTGTTCGAGTTTCCTGTGGTGCTTGTTCGAGTTTGAAGAAACTGGAACTGTTTGTTCTAAATAAATTTGTACTTGAAATGGACTGCAACCAGAACTGTTATATCCCAAATGTGTCTGTTGAGGGAAGAGAACCCCAGGGATTGTGTGTGCATTGCAATTTTTCTTAAGATTTTCACAAGTTTTGCCAGGTTTAGCCTCAGTTATGAATTATTTAATTCTTTAATGCTAATTGTTTATAATTTAATTTAATTGTTTAATGCAAAAAATATAAACTGATGCAACCTGCTCATTAAAATCATTACAAATGGGATTTTTTTCCAGGTTTTTTTTTTTTTCTCCCCCCGCCCCTTTGGTGGCCCTCAGCTAATGTTGGGTCCCTGAATTGGCCCTCACCAATCAAAACTTTGAGAACCCCTGATCTAGAACAACAACAGGACAGAGAACAGGACAGAGACACCATTAACCACCACATACTGTATATACTGTATCTAGAACAACAACAGGACAGAGACAACATTAATCACCACATACTGTATATATATTGTAACCCTACTTTTTAGAGTACTACCTGGTTAACTATCCAGTCTTGTTGAGTTAACTATCCAGTCTCGTTAATCACCACATACTGTATATACTGTATCTAGAACAACAACAGGACAGAGACACCATTAATCACCACATACTGTATATACTGTATCTAGAACAACAACAGAACAGGACATGGCCACCATTGCATTTATACAGCGCTTTATCAAGGCACCAAAGGGAGTGGAGTAGCGTGGCGTGGCGAAGAGTCTGACAGACAAACAGATTAACACCACGTCCTCATGAGAAATTAACACCACGTCCTCATGAGAGATTAACACCACGTCCTCACGCATCCTCATGAGAGATTAACACCATGTTCTAACTGCATCCTCATGAGAGATTAGCACCATCTTCTAACTGCATCCTCATGAGAGATTAACACCATGTTCTAACTGCATCCTCATGAGAGATTAACACCATGTTCTAACTGCATGAGAGATTAACACCATGTTCTAACTGCATCCTCATGAGAGATTAACACCATGTTCTAACTGCATCCTCATGAGAGATTAACACCATCTTCTAAATGCATCCTCATGAGAGATTAACACCATGTTCTAACTGCATGAGATTAACACCATGTTCTAACTGCATCCTCGTGAGAGATTAACACCATCTTCTAAATGCATCCTCATGAGAGATTAACACCATGTTCTAACTGCATGAGAGATTAACACCATGTTCTAACTGCATCCTCATGAGAGATTAACACCATGTTCTAAATGCATCCTCATGAGAGATTAACATCACGTCCTCACGCATCCTCATGAGAGATTAACACCATGTTCTAACTGCATCCTCATGACAGATTAACACCACGTCCTAATAGGTGCAATGTGGTGCAGCGTTTTTGAGAAGAACTTTTGTTGGACTGGTGGCCTGTAACTATTTTGAACAAGAGAAATTACACAATAGACCAGTATGAGTAACAGATTGAGTGTGGACAGAGAACACTATGGGCTCTATCTTCCACTCCAGCGCAATTGACTTTGCGCAAATCGCTTTGTGGGCGGATCTTGGGCGCTGTTACTATTTCACTGGCGGGAAATTGACTGTTGCGTCCGACGAAAATCTAGTAAAATGGGGTGGTCTGTAGTAGCTACATTACTCATGGGTGTGGTTTGGGCGTAACGTGCAATAAACCAATCAGAGCATCATCTCATATTCCCTTTAACAACAGGCACGCTTGTTCCATTGCGGATTGCTATTATGATGGCGGATTTGCCAGGCACAGCCAGGAACGGTTCACAGCGCTATAGTCAGTTGGGAACAGTTTGCTATTGATTTTTCCTCTTGACAAAATGTATGACAGAAATGTCACTTTCCGATGTTTTGGGATCACTCTCACTGAATCACTGATATTTTTGCAATGTAATCTAACATTACCTCACTATAGACAATGATCTTCTGTCAGATAAGCTCTCCTCTCTCATGCTGCTGCTGGGGCATTTGGGTTAAATGGCATCGGCATGCATTTCAACATCACGTCTCATTAAGTCCTCTAATATTTCCTAATTTATGTTATCAACACATCCGTGATTAGTAGAAATGTGTACGCTAGATTTATACCTATTTTTTCACACCGGACACCACACTGATTTCCCTCGTGTAGCAATATTTGTCCTTGTAATTATGTATGGTTTGGAGAAATGGGAACTGCTTCGTATAGATGAGAGGAGCAAAGTGCATTGCGCAACACAGGCGCCCAAGCAAGCGCTCCTGCAGGTGTTAGCTACGGCTGTATTACCATCAGGCAACTCAACAACGACAAACAGTTTCCAAGTTGACCTAACTTTCCAACTCTGCACAGTATCCCATTAACTGCATGACAGTAGGCTATTCACAATATTTTATGTAAGGTAGAGTTTGTAAACACGTTATCATCAACTTAATGCACGCACAACTTTTGTTTGAGCAGGAGAGAGAATAACAATGAATGGACGCAGCAACTACAGAAATTGTAGCCAAGGCTACTTGCTGCTTTCTTTTACTGTCTATGGTTGCTGGTTAACAGCACATAATAAGCTTATTTAAGCGAATTCACAAACTCAAGACTTCAAGACCATCATGGATATAAGATGTTTTTTGAAAACAGCGAAAGGATGGAGGGAACATAGCAAAGCTTGGAGTTATTTCAGATGGGCTACAACAAGGTAGGCAAAATTGTGGTGCTTGTCAAAACCTTAATGCAGCTGGAATAATGCTTATAGGCTGGTGTTAAAAGCGCACACGTCGTTTAAAGCCATATACAACGGTAAATTGGAACAAAACTAAAGGATAACTTTAAAGGATAACTTTAACTTTATAGGGCTGTATAAAGTTGTCCAAATTAATAGGTCGTAATTAGGCGTTGTTGTTGTAAAGATATTGCATGTAGATGTACTAGGCCTATATAGGCTACTAAATTTTTAGTTGACCAATGCACGAACAAAACCGGGAAACGGACAAATATTATCAAGGCTTTGAATGTTTCCATCTGTGCACAGGGTGTCTGTAGATCAGTGTGCATAGCATTCATTCCTGCAGACCTGTGGCCATGCATGCACCCTTAAAATAGCATCTGAATTTGCGCCATGACTTTAGACCAGGAGGTTCCTGGTCTGTGGCGGAATTGTTTTCTGAAACTGCAAAAAATCAACAGGGACCGTTAGCGTCGGAACACGGGACCGTTAGCGTCGGAACACGCCCCCTCTTTTGCTGAAACGCCCCCGTGGGCGCACATGTACCTGTGGAGGGAAAATTCCAACATGCGCTGACTGCAAAATAGGAAAGACAAAAGCGCGAGTATACAAAGTCAATTGCGCTGGAGTGCAAGATAGAGCCCTAATGATGCGATAGACCAGTATGAGTAACAGATTGAGTGTGGACAGAGAGCCCTAATGATGCAATAGACCAGTATGAGTAACAGATTGAGTGTGGACAGAGAGCCCTAATGATGCGATAGACCAGTATGAGTAACAGATTGAGTGTGGACAGAGAGCACTAATGATGCAATAGACCAGTATGAGTAACAGATTGAATGTGGACAGAGAACACTAATGATGCAATAGACCAGTATGAGTAACAGATTGAATGTGGACAGAGAACACTAATGATGCAATAGACCAGTATGAGTAACAGATTGAGTGTGGACAGAGAGCACTCAATGCAAAGCCACAGTCAGATGCTCGAATGCAGTTAGGACAAGCTGTATTAGGCCGTCTAACAGTCCCAACCAAGACACTGCAAAATGACACAACAGTACAGAATCTGACTACAAGAAAACTGAACTTGTTCATGTACTGCATACTCCTACAGTATATATATATATAAGGAGAGGAGGGCTTTCCTTTGCTTTCTGCTCAGGGTTGAATGACGGGGTAGAGCTGAAATGCGTAAGCAAATTAGTTTGTGGTCTACAAAACATTCTTCAATGGTGACCACGTCAGGCAAACAAGCTTTTAAACAGAACCAGATGATAGAGAGACAAAAGATGAGAGGAAAAAAAGAGCGAGAGACAGAGAGAGAGAGAGAGAGAGAGAGAGAATAAAAGAGAGGGCATTCAGAGAGCGTGCATCCGAAAGAGATTATTGTTATTTTGTGTTTATAAGTTTTGTATTAATTTTGACAATGGTCTCAACAACATTGCGCTCATCGTATAAGTGAGTTTTGGTTTGAGACGCCGGGGGTTTGACGTGTCTGAGTGTGGGGTCAGTACTGCAGTTCACTAAGACAAAAACTGTACTGGTCAGTACTGCACAGTTCACTAAGACACAAACTGTACTGGTCAGTACTGCAGTTCATTAAGACACAAACTGTACTGGGGTCAGTACTGCAGTTCACTAGGACACAAACTGTACTGGTCAGTACTTCAGTTCACTAAGACACAAACTGTACTGGGGTCAGTACTGCAGTTCACTAGGACACAAACTGTACTGGTCAGTACTTTAGTTCACTAAGACACAAATTGTACTGGTCAGTACTTCAGTTCACTAAGACACAAACTGTACTGGTCAGTACTGCAGTTCATTAAGACACAAACTGTACTGGGGTCAGTACTGCAGTTCACTAAGACACAAACTGTACTGGTCAATACTTCAGTTCATTAAGACACAAACTATTCTGGGGTCAGTACTGCAGTTCACTAAGACACAAACTGTACTGGTCAGTACTGCACAGTTCACTAAGATCCAAACCTGCGGAAAGTTTAATTTGGTATTTTGCCCGTTTATTTTTTAAACATTGCGCCCAGGGGTGTGGCCATTAACAACCTAGGGAGGGGCCTGGCGCGTTGTCTAAAAATTGCTATCGTACACCACCTAAACCTGGTCAGAAGTCAATGGCGAGTTGTTCATATGCTATTTTAAGAGCGCATGTCAACAGTCATATTGGCAGGTGCATGCACCATCCTTCTATCATTCATGAACGCACACCAGCACACGTCCATGCAAAGCATTACAAATTGCACGATTACAATGGGAAACATAATTAGAATAAAGATATTACGAAATACTGTACATCTCATGATGAGTAGTTATTCACCATCATTTGCAAATTGGTAATGACGGTTAAAAGTGATTAGGGGAGAGGCGAGAGACACGTATGGAGCACAGCTGAAGAAGCACTGTCACAAGATATAAGCAACTCCTCTGCAGGATAAATGTTGTTTTATTCAGTCATTTGAGCAATATTAGGGTAAGTGTTGCTTTTTCCAGCCTATGTTTTCGATGGTAACCCATTGTCAGTCAATAGTGAAAGTAACTGCATATAACTGTCTTCGTTGACTGACACCTTGGTGAAGTTAGTTTCACTTGAATGAATTCATTCAAGCCAATGAGTTCAAATAATAGACGAGTGCAAATGCGTGAAGGCTATGCTAGGTTTTAGTAATGCATGGTTTAAGAATGACTATTCCATACGGTCTCGCAAGCAGCCTCCTTCAAATGCGCCGTTTAATGCCAAAATACCGATGCATTTATTTGACATATCGCGCGTTGCGCCATTAAAGGGAATGACTGATTAAAAAACCTAGGAACACCTTGTTGCACCATGCGCTCCATGTTTGATAACGAAACCCCTCCCAATGTAAACTGGACATCCTACTAAATTTGAATAGACTTTTGACGAGTGACGATGCACTTTAGAATGTCATGATAGGGCCCTTACACTCCTTCCCGCTCCCTCAGATCCTCTAACCAGAATCTCCTCTCTGTCCCCTCGCACCAGCCTCTCCACCAGTAGCAGCTCTTTCAGCACCATGGCCCCTAAGCTCTGGAACTCTACCCTAGTACTCTACCCTAGTAGCAGCTCTTTCAGTACCATGGCCCCTAAGCTCTGGAACTCTACCCTAGTACTCTACCCTAGTAGCAGCTCTTTCAGTACCATGGCCCCTAAGCTCTGGAACTCTACCCTAGTACTCTACCCTAGTAGCAGTTCTTTCAGTACCATGGCCCCTAAGCTCTGGAACTCTACCCTAGTACTCTACCCTAGTAGCAGCTCTTTCAGCGCCATGGCCCCTAAGCTCTGGAACTCTACCCTAGGTGGCAGCTCTTTCAGCGCCATGGCCCCTAAGCTCTGGAACTCTACCCTAGGTGGCAGCTCTTTCAGCACCATGGCCCCTAAGCTCTGGAATTCCCTCCCTCAATCCCTCCGTGACTGTCCCTCCTTTCCTTCTTCAACGCTCACCTCAAGACCTTTCTGTTTCAGGAGCACTTCTCATCCTCCACCACTGCATAGACGCTCAAGACCTTTCTGTTTCAGGAGCACTTCTCATCCTCCACCACTGCATAGACTCGTCGCATACTGTATATATTTTTGTTGTATGTTTTTTTTTTTTTGAGTCGTCATTAAAACTATTAAGACCACCGTCATTTGCAATTTCGATCAACTGATCTTCCTCCTGCGCTGACAAGTTAGGACTATTGACAAATGGGTTGCGGACCCACTCATTGGTTTGCCGTGGATCTTTGGAGGATGGGAAGTAACGCTCAAACTCATTTGAAAGCGCAACAAGGTGATCGCGCACCAGCTGCGAGAGAAAGGGCCCGGCCTCAGTCTCTCCCAAAACCCCCACTACTGTTTGGAACATATCAAATACACCCCGATCCACTCGTCGTACCCACAAATCAAGCTTGGCTTTAAATGCAGCGACTTTATCTGCCAGTTTAAAGACAGTCGTCATTCTCCTCTGCAGTGACAGGTTGAGGTCATTAAGCAACCCGAATATGTCACACAGGTAAGCAAGTTTTGACACCCAGCCCTCATCACTAAAATATGCAGCTAACGGTGACTTTTTTTCTGTAAGAAATCTCTGCAGCGGCTCTCGCAACTCAAACACTCAACCAACTTGGATATCGTACCACGGTGACCCATTCGCCCTCTCTAACAACTGTGCCTCAATATCCTCTGACATATCATCAATTCGCCTATAGACAGTGCAGTGCTATAGACAGAAAGCGGTACCTGAGCTATTTTGTTTTGCTGCAGCCTCCCCAAGGAGTTCATTGCACATGCCTTTACCAGCAGGCAGAATTAACTCTTCCCCAATAGTAAAGGGCTTCTTAGATTTAGCAATCCGACTAGCCACTATGAGGCTTTTAGCGCAGCCACGTTCACCGATGTGGTTGCTTTAAGCACTAGTTTTTTGTCCTTCTTGCTCGCGTTTCTTACGCTCAAAGAACTCGAGGGGTTTGTCTTTAAGTGTACGATGCTTGGACTCTAGATGTCGAATTAGCTTTGATGGTTTAATTGCTTCGTTTGACAACTTATCGCCAAATACCACACATAAAGGACTTGGTGCATGCGAGTCACCGGTCTCTGCGAAACCATAGGCTATTTTAAATATGACTCGTCATATTTCGTATTGAATGACCCCTTCTTTTTCTTTGAGGTATCTGGCTCACCATCGTCAGTGGGTATTATTGCGAATGTGACATTATTGCGATTATTAACTAATGTCAGTAATGTTATTCAGCTAGTTGTCATTTCAAAGAAATTACACTTCTCCGTTTAAAATGTTACCTTAGCTAAGAGGCTAGCTAGCATGCTAACAACAGGACAGTAACTGGCAGCAGCATGGTCTGATATTAAGTTATTTTATTACAAATCCGAACGCTAAAAAATTACACTTTTAGGCTTGAAATGATCCCAAACACTTACAGATTATGACAACATTTTCCAAAAAACCCTCAACAAATCCAGAAAGACATAATGACCAATTTATTGGTAAAATTCCACAAGTCTCCATTGACATTAGTGCAGCGAGGGTTTACTCTGGTCTGCATAAAGGGGGATTTTCCCCCCTCCCCCTTGCAATAATCGAACACGGAAATTGTCGAACGTTTGCGCCTCTCGCTCCGCTTTAACCCTCTCTGATAGAGGGTTAGCATGTAGCAGCTGCTAGCACAGCCATTCCCTCAAGTCAGACTGATAGCAGAACTTCCATCCAGACCCACTTAATGTCACTCCTCACTATGAACTGTTTGTCCACTAGCTCAGAAATAAGTTAAGCAGCCAATGACTCCCATAACAACTGCATACAGTATAAGTATATATTCTTTTAATCCTGTGAGGTAAATAGTCTCTGCATTTATCCCAATCCGTGAATTAGTGAAACACACACAGCACACAGTGTACACACAGTGAGGTGAAGCACACACTAACCCGGAACAGTGAGCTGCCTACTACATCAGCGGCGCACTTCAGCCGTGGATGTGGGCATGGGAGAGCAGTGAGGGGTTAGGGGCCTTGCTCAAGGGCACTTCAGCCGTGGATGTGGGCATAGGAGAGCAGTGAGGGGTTAGGGGCCTTGCTCAAGGGCACTTCAGACGTGGATGTAGGCATGGGAGAGCAGTGAGGGGTTAGGGGCCTTGCTCAAGGGCACTTCAGACGTGGATGTAGGCATGGGAGAGCAGTGCTCAACCACTTCCCCCCAGGGCTCTCAAGTTTTGAAGTTTGCAGGAGTGAGGCATTGGCACAGTGCCACGCCCCCTCCCCCCTGATCGAAGTACATGACCCTCCCATGACCCACCCTCCCCATGTCCCATCGACCCAGCTTCATGAGAGAGCACAAATTCCATTATTTCAAACACACTGTTTTATTTATTCTAGAACCCTATAGTAAATAATAATAAATAATAATAACATAAATTATAATAATAATTTCACACAAATGGGCCCTTTGAACAGCAGTGGCTCATTCTGCTCTAAACAAACAGAAAACAACCAAATGAGAAAAAGCACATTTAGCCCCAAAATGGTCTCTTGAACAGTGGTGGTTCTGTCCGTGTGTGTGTGTGTGTGTGTGTTTATGAGTGATGTTGTGTGTTGTAAGTGTTTCTGCAGATTTTGATGCCTTGATGACTGATACTGGGGGCTCCCATTTAAAGCACTGTGGTTCAATGTCAGCCATTTTCACAGTCACGAGGCCTTCCTTAAAAATATTCTTGTTTGCAGTAATAGCCAAAAGAAAAAAATAAAAATGGGTCGGTAGGTAGGTCAATATTTTTTTTTTCAAGATTAAAAAAAAAAAAGTAAAATTTTAGTCATGGTGATTACGTAGGTATGAATTTAAACAAATGTGCATATTGTGACGTAACTGACTGGGTCCTCAACCCGTGCCTTCAGGCTCATCACTGCAAACCTCAATCTGATGCAGGTTATGTAGACCAGCCTTTCTCAAACTTCTTTGACCTGAGGCCCAGTCATGGCAGACTTTGGGGTCATAGGGCTCATCTACACGTACCCAACCCCACTCCCTCCAAATCAAATTGTCATTATCATTATCACAATCATTATTATGCCGATGACTAAGATATAATTAGTTTCATTGCTTTTGCATGATGCTTGCATAAGAAAATAAATACTTCTCAAAACAGCAACCATTATATGGGTGCCATTGTTTTGGGATGTTTCCCTCATGCAAGCATCATACATTGGTAGGAAATGGAGAAAATAAATACATGTTTTTTAATGAAGTTTAATTTGAATGCCTGAATGTAAGGATTCAGGAAACACAATACCAGCTTTTTTGGATCTTTAACAGATTGAAAGAAGGCTACAATAGCTTTTAGCCACGTTATATTCAAATTTGACTATACAATACTCAGTGCTATACAGTGTATTATACAGTCTCTGCTCTGTTTCTATGGAAGTTCCAAAGATCAACGTTGTTCTATTAAGTGTCGTTAAACAATTAAATAGCATTCAACAGGTTGAAGCGGAGCTTTGATACCAACATTATCGATTAGTTTCAGTTTCTCTGGCGCAGACGCCTGCATTGAATGAACGCTCATACCACCACTTTATTGTATGGCTCCATGTTTAATGACATCGATAGCAGAAATGTTATTTTCTTTTTTTGTCGGTCCGCAGTTTTTTGATCAACTGCGCAGCAAACTATCAGACGAAGCACCGGGCCTAATTTCACTCCACGACTCCGCGGACCAGCAGTCTCCACGTTGCGGACCCACATCAAAACAAAAC
Source organism: Alosa sapidissima (assembly GCF_018492685.1). Classification (NCBI taxonomy): domain Eukaryota; kingdom Metazoa; phylum Chordata; class Actinopteri; order Clupeiformes; family Clupeidae; genus Alosa; species Alosa sapidissima. The sequence goes on along the minus strand of NC_055964.1, from coordinate 36,878,531 downwards.
TATTTCCTGATTGGTTGAGAAATCCTATTTTCTGATTGCCCGATAGGTTAGTAACTGAACAGCAGCTCTCTGAGCTGAATGAGCGCACAGACAGCAACGTTTGTAAACGTTTGTGTGACACGTTTGTAAAATATAGCTCTTAGAAATTTCTGTGCGGGCAAGTTAATAATTTCTCGGAGTGAGAAATGCCATGTGTGGCGTGTGAGCGTGTGAAGCCATTGAAATGCGTGTGTCTCACGCTCAATGTTTCCCATAACAACTGCTCTACCCTAGAGCAATGTTTCCCATAACAACTGCTCTACCCTAGAGCAATGTTTCCCATAACAACTGCTCTACCCTAGAGCAATGTTTCCCATAACAACTGCTATACCCTAGAGCAATGTTTCCCATAACAACTGCTATACCCTAGAGCAATGTTAATACAACCTACGCAATGATTCATTGACAATTTGCCCCAAATTGTAGGCTGTGTGTGTGTGTGTGTGCGTGTGTATGTGTGTGTGTGTGTGTGTGTGTGTGTGAGTGTTTGTGAGGTTTGTGAAGTCTGATCTGATCTATGTGTTGTGTCAGGTTTGTGTGTAGATTGAGGTGTGTGTTTGTATATGTCTATGAGAAGTGCATGTAGTCTGAAGTGCTTGAATGTGTGTGTGTGTGTGTGTGTGTGTGTGTGTGTGTGTGTGTGTGAACCACATCTCACCGATGTTGAAGGAGTTCCAGGGCTGCCCTCTGTGTAGTGTGTGTGTGTGTGTGTGCGTGTGAGCCACATCTCACCGATGTTGAAGGAGTTCCAGGGCTGCCCTCTGTGTAGTGTGTGTGTGTGTGTGTGTGTGTGTGTGTGTGTGTGTGTGTGTAGTGTGTGTGTGTGTGTGTGTGTGTGAGCCACATCTCACCGATGTTGAAGGAGTTCCAGGGCTGCCCTCTGTGTAGGTGTGTGTCTTGGGCTCGACGGTGAGCTCAGCTTCTAGAATCTTCTCCACCGGCATCTCCTCATTCACCCCCCCGCTCGACTCCGCCTCTCCATCACTCCGCTCTCTCCCCCGCTGACGCTCCTCCTGCACCGCTACACACACACACGCACACACACACACACACACGCACGCACGCACGCACGCACGCACGCACGCACGCACGCACGCACGCACGCACGCACGCACGCACACACACACACACACACACACACACACACACACACACACACACACACACTTCTGGTTTACACCCATGATGGATAATGCAGGCATGCACAGCCAAAACAACACTACCACACCTGATTCACACACACGCACACACACACACTCACACACACACACACACACTAGAGTATGGCTACCCGACCCGAGCCCGACGGTACCTGACGGGTCGGGTCGGGTTCGGACAAATATTTGGAAATTATAGTCGGGTTCGTTTCGGGTTCGGACACATGGGGGCGATATGCATTGGAAGCTTTACATTTAAAATAGCTTATTATGTTGGGTAACCAACAGGTCTGCTTTACATGATGCAAACGTTTGTTTTTTGAGAATAAAATAAAATGTAAAAAAGACCTAACAGCTTTCTTCCTGTGTGCAAGATTTTTTTATGTAGCCGTGACAACGCATGTGCATTTCAAGCGGCACGTCTTGGGTGACGTTAAAAAAAGTTGTTAGCCTATCAGGAGATTTCAAGGCCAAAGAAAACTAAGCAAATTGAGTCTAGGCCTACTATGTGAAGGCAGTCCTATTTGAGTTGCATAGCCTACTGTGGTAAAGACATAGGCTACCGGTATACAGGCTATAAGGTCATCTCGTTCAACTGAGGAGGATTTCCTCAAGTTGCCCCAATTAACGTTGATGCAGCATATGGATCAGTGACAGAGGGACT
>NC_055964.1:36849171-36854171 GCF_018492685.1 Alosa sapidissima | reverse complement strand
CAAGGACAGGCTGGTGAGACGCGGGGTTTTTAAAACCGGACCGCCGTGTCCTTCCTTATTTTTTTGCGTTCGCGGAGAGGCTGCCACTTCGTAAAAGGACATTGTTTTGTTTTCTCGGACATTTAGTTATTCCACGGTCTTGACCTATTGAACAATATACTTGACAAATTGTTTTGTGGGTTGTTTTGTGGGTATTTTGGGGTTGCTGGCGCGATGCGCGCACTTTGTTTTGTTTATGAGTGAATGAATGGAGCTGGCCTATACTGTAGATTCCCGCCGGTACAATATTTCTATAAAGCACGGAGGTTTAACGTTTGTGTCCTTGTGTTATTCAACCGTGTTTGGTAAAACATCCTGGGGTTATTGCTAGGACGATCCATGTTTGTATTTTTTGGTTATTTAACGCATGTCCACTACTTTGATTGCCAGCAAGTGTAATGGAATAGTCGCCCGCACCTTTTGATGCGTATTGTAGCCCTCGCTTCCGAAAGCATTAGAGAGCGTTTGTTACACTACTTTTTAGGGTTAAAATGCTTTGTGAATTACTCTTAGTCAAAAAAATTAGGAGTCCTAAAGTTAGGAGTAACATATCCATTATTTTTAGGAGTTTCTCCTAAATTGGCCAGTCAGGAGCTACTTTTAGCCTTAACATTGTTTTGTGAATACGGCCCCTGGCCATTATAATCAGCAAGTCTGCAGGTGGGCTTTACAGCAGGCCTGGATTTCCCACGGGGTATGAGAACACAAGCCCTACAGTCTCTCTTTCACACACACACACACATACAATACACACACACACACACACACACACACACACACACTCACTCACACACACATGTACACCCCCATTCTCTTTCTCATACACGTGTACATAGGCAGTCTTCAGGGACAGAGCCCTAAAATGACCCTGTCAGACACGCACACACACACACAAACACACACACACACACCACACAGACACATATATGGTATGCTAATATGAGAGTAAATGTATCTTAGTGTTTGTGGATTTCTTACTGTCTACTGAGTCCTGTGTCCTGGAGTGTGTGCATGTGTTGGAATGTGTGTGTGTGTGTGTGTGTGTGTGTGTGTGCGTTTGTGAGAGACAGTGTTTGTGTGTGTGTGTGTGTTTCCTGAGCCCCTCAGGTCTTTGAGTTTAATGGAGCCTTTTATGGCCGGAGAGCAGGGCTCTCTAGACTGCTGTAAACCGCTCTAAAATGCTGTGAACTGCTGTAAACTGAAGTGAAGTCCAACTGACAGTAGAGACCATCACATCAAAGAAAAAACCTGTCTCTGTATAGCATTAACACACACACACAAACACAAAAACACGCACACACACACAGGCAACCGTGGCCTACTGGTTAGCGCTTCAGACTTGTAACCGGAGGGTTGCCGGTTCGAACCCCGACCAGTAGGCACGGCTGAAGTGCCCTTGAGCAAGGCACCTAACCCCTCACTGGATTAGTGTGTGCTTCACCTCACAGTGTATTCACTGTGTTGAGTGTGTTTCACTAATTCACGGATTGGGATAAATGCAGAGACCAAATTTCCCTCAAGGGATCAAAAGAATATATATACTTATACTATACTATACTATACACACACACACACACACACACTCAAACACAGTCTCTCTCACACATACACACACACACATGCACTTCACTGACCCAACCAGCAAACAGTGTAAACTAGGAAGCAAATAGAACAATATTGCCGTCGGTCAAACCTGTGGAGGTGGAGGAGAGGGCAACATGTGGCTGTTGGAGGACAGTAAGAATCTCTCTCTCTCTCTCTCTCTCTCTCTCCCTCTCTCTCTCTCTCTCTCTCTCTCTCTCTCTCTCTCTCTCTCTCTGCCTCTCTCTCTCTCTCTCTCTCTCTGCCTCCCTCTCTCTCTCTGTCTCTCTCTCTCTCTGCCTCCCTCTCTCTCTCTCTCCCTCCATAGGCGGAGTTTGACATTTGAGCCAGGGGGGGCAGACAAAAAAATAATAATTGCAGCAGCTGAGACCTGGCCTACCACTTGGGGAACACAGTATGAGCACATATGGAGAAAACAAACATGCTTAATAAAGATATATATAATTACATTGTAACAATTTAACAATTCGTCCTTATGAAATCCAATGCAGCACGGTTATCTTGAAACGCAATAGACAGTGTCGCCTAGCAGTTGAAAACATTTGGGGCTTAGCCCATTGAGTCTGGTTGCTGCTCACTTTTGATAAATTAATCCACCGCCTCTAGCCTCATTTGCCCCACATTGATTGAATATTTTGTACAATCATATTTTGTCAATTAAAGAATGTAATGACATGTTGCCATCTTGACATTTCTGTTTGCTACAGTATTAAAAACAAACTATATAGCCTAGTGTAACGGATGCCAGCTAGCTTAGCTGAGCTTGTGGAACGTTAAACCTCCGACGCCTCAAGAGTGCTGCTGGCAGAGTGGAGTTTTAACAAGATACATCGGTTCATGTACCTATGCTTAGCTTAAGGAGAACGAGTCATTGAAAACTCAAATTCAATTCTACAAAGGCAAAGTAAGTAAACTCCACACTGTAGGCTATTAAGTGCAGGGCAGACCTAAATCATAGCGAGAACTCCAAGAATCAAAGGAAGTGTTCACCTACAGTCTGATGCGTCTCCAAACACAGAAACGAAGCGCAATCACGCCATTACGTTAAGACGTGTTTTAAGAAAAAAATATTCATATTTTGCTGTAGTCCAATGACACGAAAAAAAGTAATCCACAGCGATCAGTAGGCCTAGATGCACAAAAAGGGTCATGGTGTATCTAGCCAGGCCTACGCGCGTCACATTCACCAGCCAGTTCCACCAGGGGGGGCAGTGCTACCCCTGCCCCCCCACTAACTCCACGTATGTCTCTCTCTCTCTCTCCCTGTCTCCCTCTATCTCTCCCTCTCTCTCTCTCTTTCTCTCTACACCAGGCCCGGAGTGAGTAATCGGGAGAATCGGGAGAATTCCCGGTGGGCCGCTTCACTTCTGGGCCGGTCGAGGGAAAAATATTGATATTTGCCACGTTAATCTATCTTCTCTTAAAGTTGGCTACACACGTTCGCATTCTATGCCTAACACCGCAGCCTCTGCATGGGTTGTTCTCCCCTCCCAAGAAGAGTTAATTGGTTGGGTCCATATAGCCCGTCTTTTCTAAAAAGTTTTCTCAGATACCAGCCGGGCCGGCCCTACCGTAGTGATAAGCGTCAGGGAGGATGGATGGTAGAAAGAGGCCATGAGGGACTGAAAAGGCCAGGTAAAAAAGACGAAAAGTATTGAAGGAAAACTTTTTAGAAAAGACTTTGACTTTGACTTTGACTTTGACTTTGAAAATGCTGCCAAATATGCCAAGCTTCCAGACATAAGTGGCAAGTGGTAAAGAGAGATGATGGCGGCGTAATTATTGGGCTAATACTGGACGCTGTAGCGTTGGCAACCTATTCGCAAGCAACTTAAATTAATTAAAATATTAGCCTTTTTGTATCATCCAATATGGCGATTCATAGACTTATAATTGCAAATATTATGCAAATATTGATAACAAAACTCAAGCTTGATCTGTGTATGCAGTAGCCTAGGCCTAAAACAAAAGTAGCCTCTGAGCAGCAGATCAGCCAGTCCCCCGCTGAAAATGATGAGCCTGAAATTAGCTATGACTACAGGGACAAGTAGAAAGGTTAATAGAGTTAACCATATGAATTAAAGTTTAGTGCTGTCAAACGATTAACATTTTTAATCACGATTACTATAGTTACTATAGTAGTGAATTCCTATAGTTAATCACGATTAATCACATATTTTATAGCATGATTAAAATTAATATTTTGCATTTCTGAACTTTCCAGGAGTCCATGTTAACAATATAAAGCAATTATTGTGTATCTTGATTAGAATTTTAAATGAAAGCAAAGCAAGTTACTTCATTAACTTAACTTTAAGACGTAGGTCTATTTGATTATTTCAAATCAAATTTCAAAAGATGTGCAGCAGACCTGAGGCAACACAATATATTCTTCAGAAATATAGCTAATAAAGGGCATAACAAACATAAAATACTATATTCATTATCTTTGAGTTCGGTTGAAAATAAGGAACTTTTCGACATGAGTGCACTGGCATTTTATAGGCCTACAGTCTATGGAGCACTGTCACTTGCCACACACATCAGCGCCGAAGTTTTTAACACGCAAACACCGGATGAACAATGGATTTTATGGAGCGGCGTCGACCAAATAACTGAATCGTGATTTACACGGCGGCAAAGTGCGATGCTGGTGTGAAGAGTTGTATTGAAAAGAATGGAATCTAATGTACAGTAAATTAACGTCGAAAGCAGAGTGCATCGCACTCATGTCGGCATCGGTGTCCACAGAAATTTAAAACACCATTCAGCTGACCGGGAGTTCAGAACTGCGTTGGTGTTTATTGTATGAATCTACTCTTTGGCCTGCTCATAAGCCCAAACATGTGTGTGTAGCATGCCTTTACGTAGCCTACTAAAGGCGCATCATCATAAAGATAGGCTACATTTAATCTGCATCACGCCCCATTTTAGCGGAAAACAAGTTAACATACATAGGCTATATCATTGATTCTAATGGGAAAGACAGATAGCCTAATCACACCTTGACGTTACATCTAGTTATTAATTTACAGGCCATTCAATAATTTTACCAACACGGCAGTTATAAAGAATTATGTGTATGTAACTTACTCATGTCGAAACGATGTAGGCTACATTACAACCCATTCAGCACGTACTAGCTACACTTACCCTATCCCATGTAAAACGGTTAGCTTGCTAGCTAGCTAACTGTGGAACTTCAGTATAACAGGCATAGCCAATTATCTCACCTAGTTGTAGGAAAAAGGCTACGTTCATATTACAAGTGATAGAATGAATGTGTGACTTATGTTTAGTTTAGTTAGTTTAGTTTGTTTTATGATGTTATGACATGTAAAGTTAAGCTTGCCGAACTT
>NC_055964.1:36836671-36844171 GCF_018492685.1 Alosa sapidissima | reverse complement strand
CTCGCTCTCTCTCTCCCTCCCCTATATTGTCATGAGCTGATTGCTGAACATGCACAGCTGCTCCTGCTAGAGTTGACCAACCCGTACACTAGTATAAGTAAGTAGTATAAGTATATATTTTGATCCCGTGAGGGAAATTTGGTCTCTGCATTTATCCTAATCTGTGAATTAGTGAAACACACACTAATCCCAAAGCAGTGCGCTGCCTACTACAGCGGCGCTCGGGGAGCAGTGAGGGGTTAGATGCCTTGCTCAAGGGCACTTCAGCCGTTCCTACTGGTCGGTTTGAACTGGCAACCCTCCGGTTACAAGTCCGAAGCGCTAACCAGTGGACTACGGCTGCCCCACTACAGCCCCTGTTAGATTTCACATACATTTCACTTTTATTAAACAATGCGCCCAGGGGTGTGGCAATTAACAACATAAGGTGTGGTTTGGCACATGTTCTAAAAATCGCTATCTTACACCCTCTAAAAAGCATTACACCACTGCTTTTGGGCAGCCGTGGCCTACTGGTTAGCACTTCGGACTTGTAACCGGAGGGTTGCCAGTTCGAACCCCGACTAGTAGGCACAGCTGAAGTGCCCTTGAGCAAGGCACCTAACCCCTCACTGCTCCCTGAGTGCCGCTGTTGTTGCAGGCAGCTCACTGCGCCGGGATTAGTGTGTGCTTCACCTCACTGTGTGTTCACTGTGTGCTAAGTGTGTTTCACTAATTCACGGATTGGGATAAATGCAGAGACCAAATTTCCCTTCACGGGATCAAAAGAGTATATATACTTATACTTTCTATAGAAAGGCGCATATGAAGCACAGCTGAAGATGTAAGCAGCAACTCTGCAGTATAAATGTCCTTAGGTTTTTTATTCAGTCATTTGAACATTATTGGGGTAAGTGTAAGTAAGTGAAAGTAATTAACTGTGTGTAACTGACACCACGGTGAAGTTAGTTTCACTGCCAATGAGTTCAAATAATAAATGAGTGCAAATGCATGTAAGCTATACTCTGCTAGGTTTTAGCAAAGCATGGTTTAATGGAATAACTGTTCCATACGGTCTCGCTTGCAAGCAGATTCCTTCAAATGCGCCGCTGACTATCAAAATACCGATGCCCTGTTTGAAGTTGTGCTGCTTGCTGATAAAGAAAATGACAGATGTCATTCTCATTGGTTTAAAGGATGTTATGCCCAAAACACACCCATGACAGATTAAGAAACATAGGAACGCCTTGTTGCACCATCCGCCCGACGTTTGATAACGGAAATACTCCCCATGTGGACTGGACATCCCTCTGTGTGTATATTTGTGTGTGTGTGTGTGTGTGTGTGTATATGTGTGGATGTGTGTGTGTATGTGTGTGTGTTTATGTATATTTGTACAGTGCTGTGAGTGTGTTGAGTATGATTATTGGTGTGTGCGTGTCTGGGGGGGATAGAGAGAGAGAGAGCGAGAAAGAGAGAACTAGAGAGCGAGAGAGAGAAAGAAAGAAAAGCAGAGTGTAATCAAAAGAGCTACTTGCAAGTTGTCTTTGCTCCACCAGTCCACACAATTGACCCAGAATCCTCCACTGTGTCCTGCTGGACTCCTCGGATGTCCAACAAAAGGCCGTAATTGTGGTCTGGCCTGTAGCAAGCACAGATAGCATGCTGCTCTCTTTCACTCCTGCTCTCATTGTGGTCGCCTAAATTCACGGAAACACGTCTGAAATGACTATGGACGCAGAAATGACAGTTTGCTGAAGCCACACACTCCCTCTTATGAGCCGCTGTTTGTGTGTGTGTGTTGCTGGCCACAAACTCTCTCTTATGAGCCGCTGTGTGTGTGTGTGTGTGTGCGCGCATGTGTGAGTGAGTGAGTGTGTGTGTGTGTGTGTGTGTGCTTGTGAAGTCTGTGTGTGTGTGTGTGTGTGTGCGTGCGTGCGTGTATGTGTGTGTGCGTGTGTTCATGTGTGGGTGTGGGTGTCGCTGGCCACACACTCTCTCTTATGAGCCGCTGTGGTTGTGTGTGTGAGTGTGTGTCGCTGGCCGCAGGATTTACAGTGATGTGTCCTGCTTTGTAATCTACACGGGATTACCCGCAACTCGTCAAAGGCAACATGCAAACCCCAGAAACAGCCTGATGTGGCGTCAAGGGAACAACAGACAGAAATATCAGATTATTCTGGGATGTGTGCGCACCTGTGTGTTGAGACTGTGTACAACACTCGGCATGGTTGTCATGGAGATAATGACAGGACCTGAGGAAAGAGCTGAAAGAAAAAGAGATGGAGAGAGTGAGAGAGGGAGGGAGGGAGAGAGGGATGGAGAGAGAGAGAGAGAGGGAGGGAGGGAGGGAGAGAGGGAGGGAGGGAGGAGGATATAGACAGAGAGAGAGAGAAAGAGAGAGGGAGGGAGGGAGAGAGGGAGGGAGGGAGGGAGGAGGATATAGACAGAGAGAGAGAGAAAGAGAGAGGGAGGAAGGGAGGAGGATATAGACAGAGAGAGAGAAAGAGAGAGGGAGGAAGGAAGATATAGACAGATGAGAGAGAGAAAGAGAGAGTGAGAAATGAGGTAAAGAGGGGGAGAGAATCTAGAGAGAGAGGAAGATAGAAATAGAAAAAACAGAAAGAGAGTGAGAGAGAGAGAGAGGGAGAGAGAGAGAGATACTTGCCATGGTTGAGATGTGTTCACACATGCAGTGAAAGTATTTTCTGTGAGAGAAACAGCTGACAGGTCTGAGAAAGTGCAGCAACCCTGAACTAGATGTGCTCAGACACATTACTGTACACAGCTATTAATACACACACACACACACACACACACGCACACACTAGAGTGTGGCTACCCGACCCGAGCCCGATGGGACCCGACGGGTCGGGTCGGGTTCGGGCAAATATTTAGAAATTATAGTCGGGTTTGTTTCGGGTTCGGACACGGGTTCGTTGGGGGCAACTTGCATTGGAACCTTTACAATTAAAATATCTTATTATGTTGGGTAACCAACAGGCAACAGATCTGCTTCACATGATGCAAACGTTTGTTTTTTTTGAGAATAAAATAAAATGTAAAAAAAACACCTTACAGATTTCTTCCTGTGTGCAAGATTTGTTTAGCTGTGACAACGCATGTGCATTTCCGGTGGCACGTCTTGGGTAACCTGACCCTAGCCAGATGAATTTCGCTCCGCCTAGCTCCACTCATCCATCTGGAACCGATCCATTGAAGTGTTGCTTCAGAAGGCTGGGCCTAATCAAAAAATGCTTGCATATGATATAATAAGCCACTTGTCCGTCATCTATTGACGTGCTACTTCAACCACTCACATCGAAGCCAACCCGTGACGCTGATAACAGTCTCACGGTCGCTTCTCCACTACGTCACATCTATGAAACTTCCGCCCTGCGTCCTGATTGGCTGTACCATAAAATCGGTTGCAGAAATCACTCTCAATGGAAGAGGTCCCAGATGGATGTGAGTGAAGCTAGGCGGAGCTAAGCGGAACGAAATTCATCTGGCTAGGGTCAGGTTACGTCTTGGGTGACATTTAAAAAAAGTTGTTAGCCTAACGGGAGATTTTAAGACCAAAAAAAATGAAGCAAATTAAAGCTGCAGTTGGCAAGTCTGACAGATTGAGGGGACTTTACAACTCTCATGCCCCTCCCCCACTACCACCGAGCACCCTCTCATCTAGTTTGTGCTCGTCAGTGCGCACCAGACTGGACCAGACTGTGATTGACAGTCAGATCTCACACAGCCTTATTGGACCAGAAGAACCGGGAGCTGTGGATTTTTGCAAAAGAAATAACAGGCTCTAGGTGGAGGTATAAATGTGTTTTTTTTTCTAAAACCGGCTGATTTATGTTCTGTCGGAGCATAGTGTCGGTTTCAGTGAATATGATCAAAAAAATCTTGCCAACTGCAGCTTTTTTTTTTTTTTTTTTCAGGTTTTGAAGATTCAGAGTTCCAAGTGAGGTCAAAGACGGCCCAAATCAAGGGCAAGGTCCCAGCAAGCAATTTACATAAAAAAAATTCACATCATGAGAATAGAAAAACAAATCACATTATACAGTACAACAAAATTAAACCTCATCCTGAGACTGTTCTCTCTTAATATGGTCTGTGAAAGGCCCCCAGATCTTACGAAATTTGCGGTGGGTGTCTGACAAAGTGTAGCGCAGCTCTTCCAGGTACAAATAGGATACCACATCATTTAACCATATCTTAAAACAAGGTGGGGACGCTGATTTCCACTCTCTTAAAATAACCCTTTTGGCTATGACCATACCAAACATAAGGGCCTGTTGCAGGTCAATTGAGAGTGTCACTGAATAAGGGAGCAACCCAGTATTGCAAAGAGGCCGCCAGGTCTTAATGGGGTTTTGCCAACTGCAGCTTTAAGGCTAGGCCTACTATGTGGGGTTTTGCCAACTGCAGCTTTAAGTCTAGGCCCACTATGTGGGGTTTTGCCAACTGCAGCTTTAAGTCTAGGTCTACTATGTGGGGTTTTGCCAACTGCAGCTTTAAGGCTAGGCCCACTATGTGAAGGCAGTCCTATTTGCGTTGCAAAGCCCATGTGGTAAAGACATAGGCTACCGGTATAAGGTCATCTTGTTCAATTGGAGGAATATTTCCTTGAGTTGCCCCAATTAACATGGATGCTGCATATGGATCAGTGACAGAAGGACTGTAGTTTCAAAGACTGTTGCAGTTCATTTCAAAACTTTTCGTCAATGGTAAGACTAGAATTATATTTCAAGGCTATGCTTGCTTGGGCCTCTTGTGTTAATGTGCGGTGTGTGTGTGTGTGCACTGTGTGTGACCTGATTCTGATTCTGACATCTGATTCTGTACACAATTAACAATTCCATTAGTTGTTTGTTCCGTTTAATGAGCTAAAGACAAGCTATCCACAAACGTGAACGTTTAATCACTAGCACACACACACACATGTAGATAACACACAAATATTCAAAGATGTGCCCACACACACACACACTCACACAGGTCAATACAGAAACGGCACACACACACACATGACGTGTGTATGACATGATGACATGTAGGTTGATTTGCCAGAACAAAAGTGTCCAGGTGTGATAGTGGTAAGGTGTTGTACCTGTGTATCTGTGTGTGTGTGTGTGTGTGTGTGTGTGTGTGTGTGTGTGTGTGTGTGTGTGTGTGTGTGTGAGTGTGTGTGTGTGTATCTGAGTGTGTGTTTGTGTGTGTGTGTGTGTGTGTGTGTGTGTGTCTGAGTGTGTCTGAGTGTGTGTGTGTGTGTGTGTGTATGGGGGGGTGTCTCTCTTGTCTCTTATGGAAACTCCACCCGTGTCCTCCAGTAAACACGTCACTGTTATATTCCCTTCTCCTGGAGATATGAGGCCACCCTATAAACTACTGAGTGATAATATTGTTTCGCTGTGGGGACTCTCTAAACACACACACACACACACACACACACACACGCACACACGCACACACACACACACACACCGACACATATACACACCACACACATATATTCACACTGGTATGTGTACTAATAGACACACACACACACACACGCACACACCACACACAGACGCATATACACACCACACACATATATTTACACTGGTATGTGTACTAATAGACATAGACACACACACAGACACACACACACACACACACACACACACACACACTGTGGTTTAACAGCCCTGCTGATGCTTGCCCCTGTAAAAGAGCTCCTTTACAAGAGCCCCTCGAGGTGGGCGGGGTCACGTAGGGACACAATCTCTTCAGCCTCTTGTGTTGCCACGGCAATCAAGCTCAAGGTCAAAGATCGTCAGTGAGGCCCAATTTATCAGAGACGTCATAAAAACTGCCCCCCAATCCAGCACTACACAACGTTTCCAGCACTACAACAGAGACACAGATGTATAGCTCACATCTACAACTAGTGTTGCACGGTGTATCGATACTAAAAAGGTATCACGATGCCTTCACGCAAAAAACGATACGATTTCCGACGTTTTTAGAATCGATACTTTATTAAAATAATAACGTTCTGTGTCTGTGTGAACTGCTGCTCTTACTGCTCCTTGCACGCATCTAGGCAAGTGGGCGTGTCAAGCAGGCAGCTCTGAGTGAGAGAGTGCGCAGCAACGTCAACATGGTTCTTTGCCGACAGTCCTCGGCCTTGTGGATAAAACAAAAGGTGATGTGAAATCTGGAACTATTTTGGATACATCGCGAATAGTGAAGGCAAGCCATCAGGTACACAGAGGCCCGTTTGTAAAATATGTTTCAAAGTCATTTAAAAGCAGTATGCTACGCATGGAACTTGGCTAAACACCTCGCAGACATATCCCAACATTTTTAAAGAGTTCAAAGAACGACAGGTTAACGAATATGCTATAGAAAACACAACTACATGGTTAGTGCCAAGTTTTTCTCTTCTGTGTTCTTCTCTGAAAGTGAAACGAGTATGGTTCTCTGGGATAAAGCGAACCTTCCTTCATCAATGAATTTTGACGAGACATAACAAGCTGAAATCATTTTGACGAGACATAACGAGCTGTAATCATAGGGTGCTAACGTGATGAAAGCGCAATGTTCACGCCAGAATAACATTACCAACACTACCAAACAATCTATTTCATGTTCGGTCAGTACTACTGGTAATATTTGTCATGGCATGTAGACTGCAATTTGTTCAATAATTATTGCCCAGATGTAGGATAGGCCGATAGGCTACCCGAAATGCGCTAATTAAAGCCCACAGCATATTACCATCATAATAGCGGCTTATTGTTACGTGGTAGCAAATCATGTTATCAAAGAAATAGACGTAATGTAATGCACACAGATATATTGCAACAGGTAATGGTGTAGGCCTATCTGACGAAGACCTGAGTGGTTGGAACGTCGTACTTGTACACTGGGCGCAAAGAAGACTATCCTCACATTTTTCCCTTTGCAACTGTCAAAGAAATCCAATGAACACGGGAAGGCCTAGGGTAGCCTATACTGTACATCAGATGGCCTAAAGATTAAGCATAGCATTCAGTGATTTGCATGCAGTAATTTCAACACTGACCTTGATCTAGCCTAGTTTGGCTATTTAAAGCTACTTTATTGCCAAAACACAACACAACAAATGAACTATAACAAACAATAAAGGACTTATTCACACAAAGTAGGCCTACTATTTTATAAAAAATAATAATTATGTAGGAAGTTTAGAAGTTTAGAACCGAGAATTGACATGCACACTACAAAAGTGCACCGAATTCAACACAAATGACTCAATACACTTGGAGGAGGTATGAGTCCTTTCTTTTCCAGATATCTTAGGATTTCGCCGTAGTATCGCTTCAGTATCGAGCATCGTGATATTTATGGCAGGTATCGTATCGAAGTCATAATTTTGGTATCGTGACAACACTATCTACAACAGAGACACAGAGCTTAGATCTATAGCTCACATCTACAACAGAACTCAGATCTATAGCTCACATCTACAACAGAGACACAGAGCTCAGA
>NC_055964.1:36791671-36829171 GCF_018492685.1 Alosa sapidissima | reverse complement strand
TGACTGTTTCGTTCGCTCTGTCTTTATGCTGTGATTGCTTTCACTGATCTAAACTTCAGCTTTCTCCATGTCTGCTGATAAAGTGAGGACTGAAACAGTCTCTCTGAGAGTGGGGATCCAATCTCAGTCATGTGGAGATCAGTGGGGATCCCATCTCAGTCACGTGGAGTTCAACATCATCTCTAGCCTGAGTGCAGCCAGATCAACATCGTGGCGACTCTGCCATGCCCCCCCTACACCCATACGGCGACCCTGCCATACCCCCTAACACCCATGCAAACACTCACTTTCACTTTCTACTTTCTACATGTCCCACCACGCACACATTAGTGTCCATTGCTCTCCATGGCAACAATATAGATTGTGTTTCCACTGCTCTCCATAGCAACAATATAGATTGTGTGTCCATTTGTATCCGTTGTTATGCTCCAGACATGTGGCGTTGTCAGCATCATGATCTATCAGGTGAGTTATAGGAACACATACGATCTATCAGGTGAGTTATAGGAACATGTATAATATATCAGGTGAGATATAGGAACACATACAATATATTAGGTGAGTTATATGTACCACAAGACACAGTGTGAAAAAGTATAAAGTAATCATGGAAATATGTAATTAAATAATATTTACAAATCCAACATTTTGATGCTGCTACGATGCTAATGCTTTGTTTATTTTGTACATCATGTGGTATAGTGCATTAATTAATGCACATGCATTAACAAAACACACAAACACACACATGTCACAATCTTTCAGACACACTCTCTCTCTCACACACACACACACACACACACACACATTATTAACATTGCAAAAAGATATTCATCAATTGCCACACAAACATACAAGCTCTTACATACGTCTAACATCACTCACACACACTCATATATACTTCATCTCTCTTCTCACCCAAATCACACACACATACACACACACACACACACACACAATATGTCTGATACACACATGCACATATTAGGTCATGTTGGTAGTGCTGCTCCATTAGACTATAAACTGTAAATCAGGTCAGATCATTCATATTCATCACTTTCTCTCTCACACACTCTCTCACACACACACACTCTCTCACACACACACACACACACACACACACACACATACACACACACACACACACACACACACACACACACATTAGGCCCTGTCGGTACTGTGTGTTCATCCTATGGTGGTATATCAGTGTGGTTCAGCCGTACTGTCCATTACACAGCTGCATTATAATTAGTTATTATAATATTATTATTATTATAACATTATAATAGTCGGAGCTCAGAGTTGACCCTGAGCAGCACCCTACGCCCACTCTCTCTCTTATCAGTCCAGAAATCCTGAAATCACATATCACTCTCCGCTCCAGAAATCCTGAAATCACATATCCCTCTACTACCGCTGCAGAAATCCTGAAATCACATATCCCTCTACTACCGCTGCAGAAATCCTGAAATCATATATCACTCTCCGCTCCAGAAATCCTGAAATCACATATCACTCTCCGCTCCAGAAATCCTGAAATCACATATCACTTTACTACCGCTGCAGAAATCCTGAAATCATATATCACTCTCCGCTCCAGAAATCCTGAAATCATATATCACTCTCCGCTCCAGAAATCCTGAAATCACATATCACTCTACTACCGCTGCAGAAATCCTGAAATCATATATCACTCTCCGCTCCAGAAATCCTGAAATCACATATCACTCTACTACCGCTGCAGAAATCCTGAAATCATATATCACTCTCCGCTCCAGAAATCCTGAAATCATATATCACTCTCCGCTCCAGAAATCCTGAAATCACATATCCCTCTACTACCGCTGCAGAAATCCTGAAATCATATATCACTCTCCGCTCCAGAAATCCTGAAATCATATATCACTCTCCGCTCCAGAAATCCTGAAATCACATATCACTCTACTACCGCTGCAGAAATCCTGAAATCATATATCACTCTCCGCTCCAGAAATCCTGAAATCACATATCACTCTACTACCGCTGCAGAAATCCTGAAATCATATATCACTCTCCGCTGCAAAACATCTCTCTCATTTCATTTCACCTGTGTGTGTTTTCTGTCCCCAAAATCACATATTCGCTATCTGCACAAAGTTCTCATTTCACCTGTTATCTGACCCCAGTATATCATTTCCATCAAGGCCCCAGGAGAACCCTCACACACACACACACACAGGAGACCCCTACTCTAAAAACCACCTCTTCACCAACTCTGTGATCACTTCTACACAACAGAAGGACAAGAGTACCCCCCCACACACACACACACAAATCAGTCTAGAATGACCTTCAAAACCTCCACACCAGGCCAGTTGTGATGTGACCTCCAAACTTCAGCACTGGAAATGACTCCAAATGCTTGGCAGGACATACATATGACGTTTTTTTCTTCCTGTGATCACACTGACACAGTGAGTATTGCAATAGGCTGCTATAGGTTGCTGGGGCAGCCGTGGCCTACTGGTTAGCGCTTCGGACTTGAAACTGGAGGGTTGCTGGTTCAAACCCCGACCATATGGCTGAAGTGCCCTTGAGCAAGGCACCTAACCCCTCACTGCTCCCCGAGCGCCGCTGTTGAAGCAGGCAGCTCACTGCGCCGGGATTAGTGTGTGCTTCACCTCACTGTGTGTTCACTGTGTGCTGCTGAGTGTGTTTCACTAATTCACAGATTGGGATAAATGCAAATTTCCCGGCCTCACGGGATCAAAAGAGTATATAATATATATACTTATACTTATTGTCTAGTGGAGATCTATGACAATGTCTAGTGCAGATCTATGACACCATTTCTCTGCGCAGTGACATGTTTCTGTACCCTCTGTGCAGGGGGTGTTTCTCAACTTGGCAATAGTGGCTGGGAAGTGATCAACTCCCCCAGTTTGGACTAAGCCAGGAGGTGTCTGGGAAATGCTGTCACTTTAAGCAATTCACTTTCCCTTTAAAGCCTCGCCAATAAAAATGACAGCTGCAGACTTCCACAAAGGACTAATCATGACTTCAGAAACACAAAAGTGAGCAGTAAACCCAAACAGTCTGGCTTTTATTGGGCCGGCCCGTGAAAGAGCCATTCCTCCAGCAATGCGAACCGGGCGCTCATTAACGACCGTGGACTTGGGAGGCGCGGGAAGGGGGTCGGGCTCCGGCAGTAAAAAAAAAAAGTCCTTGCGAAATGTCCTTTTTCAAAAATGCCAATAAAAGTGTACGAATAGAGGGGACTTGGCCTTCACAATAGCAATGACATTTCGCGGGTCTTATAAACTACTAAAAACAAGCAGCATTCCTGAGAACTGACGCACGTGTTTAGATTAAATATCAGTTTCAACATGCACTGCAGTTTGTTTGTTTAAAAGACCTGTTGGACAGAAGAACTCTACATTTACTCGGATACATTTTGGGGTTTGAAACGTGTCTCCTTAGTGTAATCTGTATCATCACGAGTGCTCAGCATTATTCTCAATTTTAGGTTCCCAGTATTTTGTTTTCAATACCTCTTCGAGACTGTCATGTCAGATGGATATGAGATATTTAAGCCACAGAAAACGAGACAAATTCTGCCCAACATGGAGAAGGATATTACGCAATATCTGGCGTTCGATAGTTTCCCCAGACTCCTCGTGTTCTCTGGCACTAATCGGTCAGTTCAGCATTCACCATCTGAAAGTCACCGATGTCTTCATGCTGTGATAAGTCGCTAAAACAGCTTGGGTTTTGTGATCAGCGAGGGATCACTCAGAATGTCCCCGCGCGCAGCGGAAACTCCAGCGCGTGCTGACAGAGGAAGGGTGCGTTCCCCGCATGTAGCTAACGATAAATGTTTCAAACAAATAGGAAACGCTCACAGTATAATCTGGTCTAAGCACAGATTCCTGAGCATATGTTTTCTTCACGGTCAGATGGCACGATATACATCAAGTCTATCGGCCAACGTATCAACTGGCCAAGCCAAACCCGCAACTATGTAGGCTACACTATGTGAGTGTATTCTGTAGCCTATAGCTGCCTGCTCAAATGGCACTTCTAGAAAACTATGGAAGCCAACAGGAGTTCCCAGGTGTCTTGTTGATTGTATCGACATCACTTAGTAGCGAATATTAGTCTGCTGTAATTCAACACTGTGATGATGTGTTTTACATTAGACAGCGGAGTCTCGCGGAAAATGAAATGCAAAGTGATTAACTATGGTGGTGACATTTAGCGCGAATAAGCAGCTCGAGACCATCTCTCCTCAACAATTGGAGTTAATAGAAACCATATTTTGTGCAGGGAGCAAAACTCACCTAAAGACAGAAAAGGTTTGGTTTCCATGTTAGCTCATTCCAGCGGAGTTTCCAAGAAGGGAGCAACACCGTATCCTACTCCGGTAAGCAGGCTGCAATCATCCAGAGGCCGTTGCTGGTGACAGTCTAAAGTCTGAATTCCGCTGTCAAAATCTACTTCGTGCAACTAAACTCTGTCGGTTTCGGTCAGTGCTGCGCTCGCTCCCAGGCTCAGCGCTCCTCATTCCTCGCCTGCCCCTACCAGCCACACACGCGGGGAGGCGCGTGGGGGGACTCCGACTGGCGCCAGCGCACACGCAGTGACGAGTTCTCAACGCCTGTGCTGTGCAACACCGTTGGCCTACAGAGCAGTCGTGCTGCATTTCTCTTTTACCAGAAAAATAAACGTCCATTTGCATAATCATAGATAGACTACCTGAATAAGTGAAAACTGTAAACATGCTGTAGACTGTAACCAAAAAAGCACCCTACCAACCAAAGATAAAGAAACATAGTGGACTGTGGACATAATCAATCAATCCAATAGTCTCAGTGCATTGTGATTAAAGTATTATATATGTGACACAGTGGCAGACACTGCAGTTTTGCATATTTTTATATTAAAAATAGATTATAAATATATATAAATATAAAATAGATCGTTTCATCCTCTGTGCTCTCCCCCTATCTGCAGTGGAGCGTGCCAGGCCTTCCTCTCTGTGCATATAATGATCCAGTAACTGTCACCGCATAATGACTAAAACATTTTAAATGGAACGAACATTACAAACTGCTTTGAAATAATTTTGTGTTAAGATTTGTGTGTTTATTGTCACAATTAGGCTATAATCTGTCTTTTAGAGACTGCGTACAACCCTTTTTTGTAAAGCTTTTTGAAATACTTTCACTTAATGGTGTGGTGTGTTAATCCTGTGGAGACTTCATGAGATCCTATCTCTCTTTCACACACACACACACACACACACACACACGCACGCACATTTTGTGTGCTGGTCTCAGGCCTGCTGTGGGAGTGTGTGATGTTGCATGTAGTGTGTGTGTGTGTGTGTGTGTGTGTGTGTGTGTTCTGCAAGCCTGCATCTCTGCAACGTTGCACACGCCTCATCTCCAGCCTCTACCTCTGCTGCTGCAGCTGCTGCCGGGAGATGAAGGGAATTCATCATTAATTAATTATTAATTAATGCAGCCGGCGCATTAAAGATCCAGCCCATCCATCCACATTATGAGCTCAGCAGCTGAGGCTGGCAGCAGCAGCAGCAGCAGTAGTGCTTCATTGTGCCCAATGTATGCCCAGTTTATGCCCAATGTATGCCCAGTTTATGCCCTATGTATGCCCAGTTTATGCCCAATGTATGCCCAGTTTATGCCCACTGTACCCTATGTATGCCCAGTTTATGCCCACTGTACCCTATGTATGCCCAGTTTATGCCCACTGTACCCTATGTATGTCCAGTTTATGCCCACTGTACCCTATGTATGCCCAGTTCATGCCCACTGTACCCTATGTATGTCCAGTTTATGCCCACTGCATGCCACAGCACACGCACACCTGACTCCTGGGACATTGCATCACTATAGGCTAGTGGCACTCTGTCGTCCAAACATGAGCTGAAAGCTTGTTTTTTGTATAGTTGAAACAGCCTTACACGCAGTGGAGTCTGCATGGTGCAGTGCAGGATGTGAGTTTTTGTTGCTGTGTGTGTGTGTGTGTGTGTGTGAGTGAGTTAATGAGTGTGTGTGTGTGTGTTTGTGAGTTAATATGTGTGTGTGTGCGTGTGTGTGTGTGAGTATATGACAAATGAAAGTATCTTTGAACCACCTGGATTCTGTCGGTGGAATATGAGGACTGAGACATGCCTCTGTGCTTAAAAAAGATTCATCTATACTAGACATAGTAGACAGCATTGCACACACACACCACACACACACACACACATTTAAAGGCACATGAAAACACATACACGTGCATATATCAGAGACAATTACACATGCTTTAGATGCTGTCATATTGGGTAAATAATAGATTAGATGAATGCAAATAAATGAATGCTAGGCTAGTGGCGGTCATAATAATAGATTAGATGAATGCATGCGTTCTGCTTAGCCTCGGGTAAGACATGCTAAACCTGATCATGGAGAAAAATAATATATTCACATATATGCAGCTTGAACATATTCCAGTATAAGCACATCTATGTTAAATAAATATATTTACATCTATGTTAAATACATATATTTCCATGTATGTATCAATATATTTCAAAATATAAGTAAATATTCAATATTGGCCACTTTCTTATATTTTATGCATATAATTAAATATATTTAAATATATGACACTAAGAAGCATGATCACATGACCCTTGATGAAGATTCTGATCACATGATCTATATATTTCAGACATGTCTCTAATATAGTTCATATTCTACTATGGTTTGATATTTTCCGCACTGATCAATAAATATTTCACTATTGTGTTTACTTAAAATCAACCATAGTATCAGTATAAAGAGGAAGACACACACAACACTTCTGTTATCTTTTATTCTATTTTATTGAAAATCTTTGTTTTTGTTAGGGAACCTCAGTTCTGTCACTTTGGCATTTATTGCCTGGCCCAGCAATCTGGAGTGAGTGTCTGGCCTGGGAACTGCTTCAGGGTGGCCTCTGAATAAGACAGAACATATACAAATAGAACATGCAAAATATTAGTGACACAAATACAGATGCTAAAGTGCAGAAACACTGTTGTGTTCTCACGATAATTGGAGATAAATACAAAGTGAGTTGGAGAGAAAGACATACAAATGAAATAAACTCACCAATTATCGTCTTAGTCCTCTCAGGGTCCAGGCATTCCCTCTAAGTGCCTCCTAAAAAATAGCACAATCAATTAGGACCTCAAATAGTTACAGTTTACTAACACAGAAAAGATCTATGATGGTCAGGCGAAAATGTGAAGCAGTCCACACAGACAGCCTAACACTTTTAAATGAGACAACACAACTAATATATCATATACACAGAAGAGAGAAGCACACAGATAAACACTGAAATTTTTTACTAAACTTGTACAACCAAGAAGCTGCTATTTCATTAAAGTTAAACATGTTCATTTTAATGTAAAATTTCACATCTGTATGAAAACATTCTACAAACCTTGTTAAATAAAAGCCTTCAGACTCACAACCTCCTCTTGGAGAGCCTTTATCGCCACCTCTTCTTTAGGCGGTTGTCAGTTCTTGGTTATCTCCCACAGCTCACACTAATAGAGAGCTCTACCAGCCTTCTCTGAAACCTGCAAGTGAACAGAATATACAGCATGAATGAGAGTGGCGTTGGTAAAGGGTATACTCGCGTAATATGTAATGTCCTGGGATATTCCCACTCATGAAGTGTCTCCCATCTGAGACTGCTATCTGAGACTGTAGGGAAGCTGTACCAACCATCATAGAAAGATATGGTTGGAAAGGTATTTCAGTTCACTTTGTGTCCCCAGTAGCTTGAAGCTAATTTCTTGTCATTCAAAAGATCAAAACTACTCAAACAAATGTATAAATTCTCAGAAACAAAAGGTTATGTTCTGCATTCAAAAATAGACCTTTAACAAAAAAGTTATATTCATAAGTAAACATTAATTTTTGATTACCTTTGGTCTATGTGATGATGAAGCATCAACATCAACATTTGTCAGTGAAGCATACTACGGGTTGGGCTTGGGTCGTCTTGGTCTCAGGTCTTCTGGTCCTTCCTCCGGTGTCCTTGATGTAGCTTTCAAGTATTGCCTCCCTCTCTAAAAGGTAAAAAAAGGGGTTTCAGTGCTCAAATATACTACATGACCATACATGGTCCTTTTCAATACAATTCAACTTTTACATTTCCATAATTTAGCATGGGTATGAATGGTTTTGCAAGAATGTCAGCGCACAAAGCATGACAAAGTAGTTTGATAGTGCACAAAAACAAAACACATTACTTGCAATGCCATTTCCATGAAATTAAAGGAGAATTCCGGTGTGATATTGACCTAAAGTGTGTTGAAACATGATACCGAGTGTGAACGTATGTCTCATAGCCCATCTCGGCTTGTCCCCTGCACTCCAAAATCTGGCGCTAGTTAGCCGATGCTACCAACAGCTTTTTCAATGGTGGTGCTTTTGCATCGGGCTAGCCATGCAAATAAATCACTGTTTTACACCATTTACGAGGCTTAATGTATCTCCACACTTCATTGGTAGACTTCCGAGGGCCCTGACATTTAAAACGAGACATTGAGAACTTTGAAAAAGCACTGGTAGTTTACTTACAAGGCGATTTATACAGACAGTATCTTCACGAAGTTTAGCGTTTGCAGCCATCTTGAATTTAGTCACGATAAGTCGAGCGACGAGTAAGAATGAACAGGTATGATAAGGGATCAGATTCCAAAAAGAATTCAGTGGAAATGCATGGATTCCAGTTTCTTCCAGTAGCAGCAACTGGAATCCATGCATTTCCACGGAATTATTTTTGGAATCTGATCTGACTTATCGTGACTAAATTCAAGATGGCTGCAAACGCTAAACTTCGTGAAGATACTGTCTGTATAAATCGTCTTGTAAGTAAACTACCAGTGCTTTTTCAAAGTTCTCAATGTCTCGTTTTAAATGTCAGGGCCCTCGGAAGTCTACCAATGAAGTGTGGAGATACATTGAGCCTCGTAAATGGGTGTAAAACAGTGATTTATTTGCATGGCTAGCCCGATGCCGAAGCACCACTATTGAAAAAGCTGTTGGTAGCATCGGCTAACTAGCGCCAGATTTTGGAATGCAGGGGACAAGCCGAGATGGGCTATGAGACATACGTTCACACTCGGTATCATGTTTCAATACACTTTAGGTCAATATCACACCGGAATTCTCCTTTAAATAGACAACAACACACGCACCCTGAAGCGGCGCTTACTGTGGCCGGTGATTTCAATCAAGTACATCTGAACTGGTCCATGCCTGAATTTATTCAACACATTCACTTCCCTACACGTGGTGACAACACACCAGGCGCGCGGGAACCTATTTTTGACCAGGGGTGCTGAATAACAAAAATAATGGATGTCGACGATTTCTCCCCTCCTGGACATGTTTCGGATTTTGACTGCTAAATACATAATTTTAGTGCGGTGTGCGGGTGATAGAGAGAAGTTTTAGGGATCAATAACGTATATCTATCTATCTATCTATCTACGTCCTGGGCAGCCACAAATTCCAATGTTCCGCGACAGCACTCCGACTCCACTGCACCCACCCTAACCCCACAGAAGCGCACTTGACATCATTAGCCTATTTCAGTACAGCTAAGAAAAATTACTTTTCTGCCGCCGGTGATCAAAACCACACCAGAGATGTTTGGCTTTAAATATAGGCTAATAATCAGGCTGCAATGATCTCGCAAATAATTCCTGAATAGCCTAGTGTGTTGTCTCCACAGCAAGAATGTGTCCTAATAATTTCTATCTGCGACTAGTGAAATGATTTCACTAGCTATAATTTATTAATTTTGCAAAACTGTACAACACAATTAAATTTTCTTTCAGCTTATCCATGTTTTTTGAACGTGTAAATCGTAGAATATGTAGGCCTATATCAATCGTAAGCCTACACACTTGATCGCTATCACCAGAGCCCGTTTACAGATTAGACATTCTCTGGCTATCACATAGCTGAAACCACACTACGGTTCTTACAGTAACTGACTCACGTTCACGTTGATCTCTATAACTGTTAATTTTTAGTAGCCTATATTCCAACCAATCCATAACCCTTTTTTGCTATTTGACTCACCATTTCACATACACAAATATAAATAATGACAGACAGCGAATTAGTAATTATTTAAAAATATAGGCTATATAACAAAATTTAAAAATCTATCTCCTGCCAGCAGGGGGTGCTGCAGCACCCTCAGCACCCCCCTTCCCGCGCCCTTGCAACACACTGGATCACTGCTACACACAGTTCAAGAACAGTGTTCTACCAGCTTTCGGAAAATCAGATAATGCCGCTGTTTTCCTACTGCCTATGTACGAACAGAGAAGTCAGACGGACCCCCCAGTGACGAAGGAGGTCAAGCGCTGGACTGACCAATCGGAAGCCAGGCTACAGGACGCCCTTAGCAACGTTGACTGGGAGATGTTCAAGACGAACTCTGCTGACATCAATGAGTTTACGGAAGTATCATTGAGTTACATCAATATGCTAACTGATTAGGGGTGGGCGATATGGACAAAAAATAATATCTCGATATTTTTTGTGATTTTGACGATAACGATAATTAGTCGATATCCTTTAAAACATTTTTGTAAAAAGTCTGAGTCGCTTTACAGCTCATTATTTATAAGTAGCATCAATACAATAATAACCAATAACCTAACCTGTGACTTTTTAACCAAATCAACCAATGCATTGTCACTCTATGACACATTCCAATTCTGCCCCCACTTGAGTGTGTGGCAATGACATGAGAAAGTCTGAAGCTGATCCTTTCAAAAACCTTTAGCCTACTTAAGGATTCACTGTAAAATGAAGCAGACCAACAGAGTGCATCTCAGTTATTTCCTTCGATGTTTTGTTTAAGAGCAATCATGTAGGTAGCATTCCAAGTTACAGAATAGAAACTAAAGCGTTAGTTTATGGCTAATGTATATGAGAAATCCCATAGAGATGCTAACGGTTAGCATAATCGATAAACGTAGATATTTAGACCAAACTTCAGTCCATTTACAAAAGGGTTACATGAGAAGAGTTCTTTGCTTACAACTGACTATTAAAATACTCAAAGACCTCCATATAATACCATGTAGGAAAAAATGTGACTATCTCATGCTACTTGAACAGAAGTAGCGGCACAAAATCCCAAGTAGCCTAGTCTAGCTGCACAAAATAAACATTAGGCGTGCCTGTGACAACGTGGACCACTATAGCGATCATGTGACACTTGCTCTGCAGCAGAAAGGGGCTTCTCTCGCATACACCTCCTGGATTTAGTGAATGTATGAGGTTTCAATGCCGGGTGTTATTTCCCCATAAGTAATTTAAATACTCGATAATGTATCGAGTATTTAAATTAAAATATTTAAAAATTCAATCCCTGATGAACTTAATGCTTTTTATGCTCGCTTTGACATGAAAAACACAGACTATCTTGCACTAGCTGCAGCATGTGAAGCAAATGAGGATGCACCTTTCTGTGTCTCTGAGGTCGATGTGAGCAATGCCTTTAGGAGGGTTAATTGTAGAAAAGCTGCTGGACCGGATGGATTTTCTAACAGGGTTTTGAAATCCTGCGCTGCTCAGTTAGCTCCTGTGTTCACTTATATATTTAACACATCATTGGCTCAAGAGACAGTTCTTACTTGCCTCAAGCAGTCTATTATTGTTCCAGTACCGAAAAACAAAAGTCCATCATGTCTGAATGACTAGCGCCCAGTAGCCCTGACGTCTACAGTGATGAAGTGTTTTGAGAAGCTTGTGAAAAACATTATCTGCTCATCCCTCCCTGCCTCCTTCGACCCCCTCCAATTTGCTTACAGAGCCAACAGGTCTAGTTTTTCCTTGCCCCTGTTGCTCTTGGGTGCTCCTTGTTGGTGCCCCCCCCCCCCAATCCTCCCCCACCTTTCTTATGCAGCCCTTGCTACTTAATCTACTAAACCCCTCTTCTACTGCACTTTTTACCCCCCCCCCCCCCATACATGCACAAATAGGCTGACACCAGACATAATTTCACTGCATTTCTTACTTCCAGTAACTATATGCATGTGACAATAAACTTCCTTGTATCCTTGTATCCTTGTTAAGAGCTTAGAGACCTTTTTGGCCAAAAAAATAAAGCCAAGACACGTCCGCAAATTTAAAGATTTTAACTGCATACTGTGAAGTTACATGCAGGTCTCTTTTACGGAGGAAACCCATGCTAAAATAAAACTCTGCAGTCACAAATTTGATTGTGTTGGTATGAATTATGTTGATGTTGTAGTATGTGATTTCTACATTGTAAAAATAGAATAGAATAGGACAGAACAGAACAGAACAGAACAGAACAGAATAGAATAGAATGCCTTTATTGTCTTTGCACAGCTGTACAACGGATGTAGCTGGTTCTTGGGTGGAGTGGGTCGGCGTCAGAGCCAGATCAGGGCCGCCTCTGGGCCACGTGTGTTCCGGTGCTGGCCTCCTGTGTCCTGCCAACAGATGAGTGCAGGGTCAGAGGTTAACACAACAAGCCCTGAGACTGACAAGCAGACCCCACCCACCCACTCACTCACTCACTCATATGTACACGGACACACACACACACACGTCACATACACACATCACAAACACACAAGTCAGATACACACACAAACACACATATACATCTATACACATACACACTCACACACACACACACACACGTCACATACACACACAAACACACATATACAGTACACATACACACACACACAAACACAAACACATACATGTCACCTTCATATGCACACATGTGTCTCTCACACACACACACACACACACACACATAGGGCACCTCGAGACAGATCACCATTCCTCTAGTGTCCAGTCCTGTCAATGCTGAAGAGAAAGGCCAGTCCACCACACCACACCACCACACTCCACTTCACACCACCACACTCCACACCACCACACTCCACTCCACTCCACACCACTCCACACCACCACACTCCACACCACACCACTCCACTCCACCACACTCCACACCACTCCACACCACCACACTCCACCACACTCCACTCCACTCCACACCACTCCACACCACTCCACTCCACCACACTCCACACCACTCCACTCCACACCACTCCACTCCACCACCACACCACACACTCCACTCCACTCCACACCACCACTCCACTCCACACCACTCCACACCACACCACCACACTCCACTCCACTCCACTCCACCACTCCCCTCCACCACACACCACTCCACACCACTCCACTCCACCACACTCCACACCACACACTCCACTCCACTCCACACCACCACCACACTCCACACCACTCCACTCCACCACCACTCCACACCACCACACACCACTCCACTCCACACCACTCCACTCCACACCACTCCACTCCACACCACACACTCCACTCCACTCCACACCACCACTCCACTCCACCACTCCCCTCCACCACACACCACACCACCACACACCACTCCACTCCACACCACCACACTCCACTCCACACCACCACTCCACTCCACACCACCACACACCACTCCACACCACACCACCACTCCACACCACCACACACCACTCCACTCCACCACACACCACTCCACTCCACTCCACACCACCACTCCACTCCACCACTCCCCTCCACCACACACCACTCCACACCACACCACTCCACACCACACACCACTCCACTCCACACTCCACACCACTCCACACTCCACACCACACCACTCCACTCCACACCACCACACACCACCACACAACTCCACTCCACACCACACCACCACTCCACTCCACTCCACACCACTCCACCACACTCCACTCCACACCACACCATTCCACTCCACACCACCACACACCACTCCACCACTCCACACCACTCCACACCACCACACCACACCACTCCACTCCACACCACACCACACCACTCCACTCCACACCACACCACTCCACTCCACACCACCACACTCCACTCCACACCACACCACACCACACCACTCCACTCCACTCCACTCCACACCACCACACACCACACCACCACTCCACTCCACCACACACCACTCCACACCACTCCACTCCAAACTCGTCCAGCACTGCAAGACAAGCAGCTCGGGCTCCACAGTGGAAACAATAATAAATAATCCCAAAGTTTCCTGACTCCGCAGCGATTTGAGGTCGGCATACTCTTTATTAGATGTAACATTATCCTCTTGAGAAAGCTTTGTGTCAATGATACTTCCTGATTCACAGACCAAACAATATCCATTCCACACACACACACACACACACACACACACACATACTTGCTCCTCTGATTAGCCAAGAGTGGTTATTAGTCAGGCCGTCTCCTGGTGCAGTAGGAGATCAGCTGTGTCCTCCAGCTCCGGCTCGGCTCCGGTTGGGCTCTGGCTTGGCTCCGGCTGGGCTCTGGCTCGGCTCCGGCTGGGCTCCGGTTGGGGGCTCCGGTTGGGGGCTCCGGCTGGGCTCCGGTTGGGCTCTGGCTCAGCTCCGGCTGGGCTCCGGTTTGTGCGTCTCTAAGCGTCGCTGTCGTTGGAGAGGGGATCGTGGTCAGGCTGGCCAGTGTAATCTGTGCACTGGAGAAAGGCAATTAGGATTAGTGACAGCAGAGGAACCTCATCAGGAGGTGTTAGGGCTGATCTTCAGATGTGTCAGGGCAGCTCATTTTTCAGTGTGTGTGTGTGTGTGTTTGTGTGATGTAGCAGTGTGTTACAGGGCAGGGGTGCAGAGGTGTGTGTGTGTTTGTATGTGCCATAGACAGGAAGGTGTGTATATGTGAGTGACTGTGTGTGTGTGTGTTTACCAGGGTCACATTCCATCAAGCTGGAGGACCAGTGGCTGTAGAAGGTTTGAGCCACAGGGTCAACCTGCAGGGAGCCGGGAGCAGTTGACCTCATCTGTGAGAAGGGTGCGTTATGTGTGTGTGTGTGTGTGTGTGTGTGTGTGTGCGTGTGTGTCTGTGTGTGCGTGTGTGTGTCCATGTGTGTGTATGTGTGTGTGTGTGTGTGTGTCTGTGTGTGCGTGTGTGTGTCCATGTGTGCGTATGTGTGTGTGTGTGTGTGTGTCTGTGTGTGCGTGTGTGTGTCCATGTGTGCGTATGTGTGTGTGTGTGTGTGACTATGTGTGTGCGTGTGTGGCAGGGACTGACTCGGTGATTCAGTAAGCAGTGGTAAGGTGCTCAATAAGGTGCGTGTGTGTGTGTGTGACTATGCGTGTGTGTGTGTGGCAGGGACTGACTCGGTGATTCAGTAAGCAGTGGTAAGGTGCTCAATAAGGTGTGTGTGTGTGTGTGTGACTGTGCGTGTGTGTGTGTGGCAGGGACTGACTCGGTGATTCAGTAAGCAGTGGTAAGGTGCTCAATAAGGTGTGTGTGTGTGTGTGTGACTATGTGTGTGTGTGTGTGGCAGGGACTGACTCGGTGATTCAGTAAGCAGTGGTAAGGTGCTCAATAAGGTGTGTGTGTGTGGCAGGGACTGACTCGGTGATTCAGTAAGCAGTGGTAAGGTGCTCAATAAGGTGTGTGTATGTGTGTGTGTGTGTGTGACTGTGCGTGTGTGTGTGTGGCAGGGACTGACTCGGTGATTCAGTAAGCAGTGGTAAGGTGCTCAATAAGGTGTGTGTGTGTGGCAGGGACTGACTCGGTGATTCAGTAAGCAGTGGTAAGGTGCTCAATAAGGTGTGTGTGTGTGTGTGTGACTATGTGTGTGTGTGTGTGGCAGGGACTGACTCGGTGATTCAGTAAGCAGTGGTAAGGTGCTCAATAAGGTGTGTGTGTGTGGCAGGGACTGACTCGGTGATTCAGTAAGCAGTGGTAAGGTGCTCAATAAGGTGTGTGTATGTGTGTGTGTGTGTGTGACTGTGCGTGTGTGTGTGTGGCAGGGACTGACTCGGTGATTCAGTAAGCAGTGGTAAGGTGCTCAATAAGGTGTGTGTGTGTGGCAGGGACTGACTCGGTGATTCAGTAAGCAGTGGTAAGGTGCTCAATAAGGTGTGTGTGTGTGTGTGTGTGTGTGTGTCATGGTGGTAAAGCAAATAAGTGCAAACCACCTAACAAAACGTTCCCAAGGGTCCCAAGGGTCGGCTACTTACAGTTCACCCAAGGGTAGGCTACTTACAGTTCACCCAAGGGTGGGCTACTTACAGTTCACCCAAGGGTAGGCTACTTACAGTTCAGTTCACCCAAGGGTAGGCTACTTACAGTTCACCCAAGGGTAGGCTACTTACAGTTCACCCAAGGGTAGGCTACTTACAGTTCAGTTCACCCAAGGGTAGGCTACTTACAGTTCACCCAAGGGTCGGCTACTTACAGTTCACCCAAGGGTAGGCTACTTACAGTTCACCCAAGGGTCGGCTACTTACAGTTCACCCAAGGGTAGGCTACTTACAGTTCACCCAAGGGTCGGCTACTTACAGTTCACCCAAGGGTCGGCTACTTACAATGTCAACAGCAACAAAGCCAAGTCGGCGTCCGTTTTGCAGTCTTCTTAGAAACTACAATCTGACTACATTCCCGAGGCGCGATTTGATACTTCCGCTGAGTCACATCCGGATTTACCCGGAACGGGTCCAGAAAGTTGCATATTCGTTTTTTCCGCGGAGAAGCGATAGGGGGAGACGAAGCACCCACCAAATGACCCAGAAAGTGTTGTAGAACCATCAGAACGACTCTCAACCTGCATAATTAAGGTCATTTTTGCTAAAATTGTTGCAAAGTGCTTCTTTAAAGTCCAGCGACTAGCAATAAATATGGACAATATAAGAGAAAAATGTAAGTATAGTAATATAACAGTTATAGTATAATTATATGGACAATATAAGAGAAAATGTAAACATAGTAATATAAGACCTACTGTATATGACCTTTCACGTTTGTGTTGGGGAGCGCAATGTTCCAACATTCTATGTGTTTACTATGCGAGAGTAGAGGAGAACTGGCACAATCGCAACACTTTTCTATTCTCTCTGTTCAAACTCCATTTACACAAAGACATTAGACTTGAAAGTGAAATTTGGCCAGAAAGGAGTCATACATGTTTACTCCATGAAAGTTGAAACAGAATTAAAAAATATATTCTAGTTTGTTAAGAATTTAACAGCGACAAGTAACCCACCTTCGTTACAACCTGACGCAGCCATTAATAAGTGCGTTAGCCTAGCGCTGTAACAGTAGCATAAGCGCCATGAATGTAACAGTTCTAAAGTCGTGATAGCCTTGTGGATAAACTGCTTACTTCTTTCATGTCTGAAGCATTTGGTCCAGTGATCTTTGAGGTTGCTGTGGCTGTCTAAAGTTTAATTGGCTGTGATGGCGGCGCAAAAATTCATAATCCATAACTTGTGTGTGTGTGTGTATGTGTGTGTGTGTGTGTTTGTCAGTACTGTACTATAGATGCACATAATCAGTACTGTACTATAGATGCACATAATCAGTACTGTACTATATAGATGCACATAATCAGTACTGTATAGATGCACATAATCAGTACTGTACTATAGATGCACATAATCAGTACTGTACTATATAGATGCACATAATCAGTACTGTATAGATGCACATAATCAGTACTGTACTATAGATGCACATAATCAGTACTGTACTGTATAGGTGCACATAATCAGTACTGTATAGAAGCACATAATCAGTACTGTACTATAGATGCACATAACCAGTACTGTACTGTATAGATGCACATAATCAGTACTGTATAGATGCACATAATTATGGAGTGAGAATTGTCTCAAAATGATTTAAATATATATAAAAGGATATATATACATATACATACATTTATGAATATCCAAATACAAAATACAAATATAAAAATGTGACATACAAATAAATAAACAAATTTACATAAATAAACGTGTCTTTGTAAATATATTTTCGAGATTTGAAAATAAATATGCTTGACTTTGTATGTGGAATCTGCATTTGTGAATCTCCTTTTTGCTTTTATGTCGATGACGTAATTTTGAGACATTCCTACTGCACACCAAGATCCACAAATAAATACCACTAGATTTGAATGCGAAGACACCCTCCACTGAACAACCAGCAGATAGCAGTGTTGTACAACATGTCTGTTATCAACTGATAGCAACTGAATCTTTCCCACGCTGTTTTCCCTAGTTCAGTTCAGTCAAGTGGTCTATGACTAGCAGGATTAACGACATGGAAGACACTGGATTAAATGGATAGGTAAGTAATAACAACTAGCCAGAACGATTTATTATCGGTTTTGATGTGTAGTGCCATTTTTAATTTCATAGACTGTATAAATAAGTCAATTTAGTCAGCGTACAGCTGCTAACGTTAACAGCTAGCTAAACAGCTGGTGCCTGTTCAGCTATGTTGGTGCCTGCACAAAACACATTAAGTTAAGATTTCCCTTAAAATCCGATTTAGGGCCCCCTTAAAATAAAATGTAGTTTTCCCTAAAGTTATTGTGTCTTGCAACTCAAGTGACAGGCTGTGTTCGTGTTCGCTGTTTTACAGATGTTGCAGATCTTATGTTACAGATGTTAACATAGCTTCTAGCATGTTAACAGCTTACTGCATCTATAGTACAGCATGTCTAGCTTCTAACATAGCAGGTAAAAGTGTGGCCTGAGGGAGCCTCCGATGCTCTTCAAGACTGCTTTGACACAACAGACTGGGAAATGTTTAAGCAGGCAGCCACTTACAACAACCGGACAGACATAGAGGAGTATACAGACACTGTAACCTCTTACATCACCAAGTGCATTGATGATGTGACCCACACAAAAGACATCATCACTCGGGCTAACTGGAAGCCATGGCTGACAGGGGATGTCCTCAGGCTGCTGAGGGCCAGAGACAAAGCCTACAGAGCTGGGGATGAAGCTGGCATGAGAACAGCGAGAGCCAACCTGTCCCGTGGCATCAAGGAAGCAAAAAAGGAATACACTCACAAGATAACCACCCACTTCAAAGACAGCAGGAACGCACAAAGCCTATGGCAGGGCATTCAGGCCCTCACGGACTACAAGCCCGCGCCACAGAGCTGTGAGAGCAACATCCCTCTGCTCAACAACCTGAACTGCTTCTTTGCTCGCTTTGAAGCACAAAACAGCACCTGCCCACAGAAGACCCATCCCCCTCTACATGAGCAGCCCCTGTGCCTCTCTGCCGACAGCGTGAAGAGGACACTTGCTGCTATCAACACCCGTAAGGCAACAGGTCCAGACAACATTCCAGGTCGTGCGCTGAAGGACTGCGCAGGGGAGCTTAAGGATGTCTTCACAGACATCTTTAACACTTCCCTGAAGCAAGCCATCGTCCCATCATGTTTCAAAGCTGCCACCATCATACCTGTGCCGAAGAAAACTGCTCCATCCTGCTTCAATGACTACCGCCCTGTGGCACTGACACCCATCATCATGAAGTGCTTTGAGCGGCTTGTCATGTCACATATCAAATCCATTCTCCCCCCCACCCTGGACCCCTTCCAGTTTGCATACCGAGCCAAGCGGTCTACAGAGGATGCAATCTGCTCTGCCCTCCACCCAGCCCTCACCCACCTGGAAAAAAGAGACTCATATGTGAGATTGCTGTTTATAGACTTCAGCTCTGCATTCAACACCATAATACCACAACAACTCATCAGCAAACTTGACAAACTGGGACTCAGCACCTACCTCTGCAACTGGCTACTGGACTTCCTCTGTCAGAGGCCTCAAGTAGTACGTGTTGGCAACAATACCTCAAGCAGCATCACACTGAGCACAGGGGCCCCCCAAGGCTGCGTGCTCAGTCCGCTGCTCTTCACCCTGCTGACGCATGACTGCACTGCAACCTACAGCAACAATCACATAGTGAAATTTGCTGACGACACAACTCTGGTGGGTCTCATCACCAAGGGCGACGAGACCCAATACAGGTTGGAGGTCGACCATCTGACCACGTGGTGCAGGGACAACAACCTCCTGCTGAACGTCAGCAAGACCAAAGAGATTGTTGTTGACTTCCGGAGAGGTCACACCCAACACCTGCCACTGACCATCGACGGTGCTGTGGTGGAGAGAGCGAGCAGCACCAAATTCCTGGGGGTGCACATCAGCGAAGACCTCTCCTGGACCACCAACACTGCATCACTGGCGAAGAGAGCTCAGCGCCGCCTGTACTTCCTGCGGAAACTCAGGCGAGCAAGTGCTCCACCAGCCATCATGACCACATTCTACCGAGGCACCATTGAGAGCATCCTCTCCAGCTGTATCGCTGTGTGGGGCGGAAGCTGCACTGAATACAACAGGAAAGCCCTGCAGCGCATAGTGAACACAGCTGGAAGGATTATTGGTGCTTCACTCCCCTCCCTGAAGGACATTTACACCACCCACCTCACCCGCAAGGCGACCAAAATTGTGAGTGATGCAAGTCACCCCGCTCACAATCTGTTCGATCTACTGCCCTCTGGGAAGAGGTACAGAAGCCTGCGCTCCCGCACTACCAGACTCACCAACAGCTTCATACACCAAGCTGTAAGGATGCTGAACTCTCTCCCTCCTCTCCCCCCTCCACCCTCAGCTACATAACATCCTGGACATTGGACCCACAATGGCCGCGTGCACTACTCCACTTGCACACTTGCACACTTGTACACTTTACAACTTGTTGTTGTCCTGAAAACACAACACATCTGCTGCTCTTACATAACTTGCACCACTATGTCACTTTCTTTCTTACTTAGGTCAAACAGAACTACACAAGCCTTTTATTGGCCTGACTTTGCACTAGTATTTTATTGACTGTCTATGCACAATTTCAACCAAATTTTGCTGCTCTTATTTTTTTCATTATTATATGTGCCCTCTTATTTACTTACTTTTTTGTTTACTTGAATGTTATGTTTGTCTGTGGACTTAAATTGGTAAAATATGTCTTGTCTTCACCGTGGGATAGTGAGAAACGTAATTTCGATCTCTTTGTATGTCTGGAACATGTGAAGAAATTGACAATAAAGCTGACTTTGACTTTGACTTTGACTTTGACTTTGACTTTGAACATAACGTGAGAGCCAGCTCAGCTGAGATCGCTATCTGACAGACTGCCATTAGCCTAATGTCAATATTGCTAAATGGACTTATTTATACAGTCTATGAAATTAAAAATGGCACTACACATCAAAACCGATAATAAATCGTTCTGGCTAGTTGTTATTACTTACCTATCCATTTAATCCAGTGTCTTCAATGTCGTTAATCCTGCTAGTCATAGACCACTTGACTGAACTGAACTAGGGAAAACAGCGTCGGAAAGATTCAGTTGCTATCAGTTGATAACAGACATGTTATACAACACTGCCATCTGCTGGTTGTTCAGTGGAGGGTGTCTTCGCATTCAAATCTAGTGGTATTTATTTGTGGATCTTGGTGTGTAGTAGGAATGTCTCAAAATTACGTCATCGACATAAAAGCAAAAAGGAGATTCACAAATGCAGATTCCACATACAAAGTCAAGCATATTTATTTTCAAATCTCGAAAATATATTTACAAAGACACGTTTATTTATATAAATTTGTTTATTTATTTGTATGTCACATTTTTATATTTGTATTTTGTATTTGGATATTTATAAATGTATGTATATGTATATATATCCTTTTATATATATTTAAATCATTTTGAGACAATTCTCACTCCATACATAATCAGTACTGTACTATAGATGCACATAATCAGTACTGTATAGATGCACATAATCAGTACTGTACTATATGCACATAATCAGTACTGTATAGATGCACATAATCAGTACTGTACTGTATAGATGCACATAATCAGTACTGTACTATATGCACATAATCAGTTCTGTACTGTATGCACATAATCAGTAGTGTACTATATGCACATAATCAGTACTGTACTGTACTGTATAGATGCACATAATCTATACTGTACTGTATAGATGCACAAAGTATCTATCTATCTATATATCTATCTATCTATCTTTCTATCTATAATCAGTACTGTACTGTATAGGCACATAATCAGTACTGTACTGTACTGTACTGTATAGATGCCCATAATCAGTACTGTACTGTATAGATGCACCTTTTAGAAAGAGAATCAGAAGAGGAGTTTATACACCTGTGATTCTGTGAACTGACTGTGTATGGAGCCTATGATGGTATTATTAGTTCAGTGTGCGTGAATGTGTGTGTGTGTGTGTGTGTGTGAGCAGTGAGACTGGCAAGCTGTGGTGCTGTTTGCATCTCAGGCTCTTGGTCCAGATGGTCTACTCCCCATGAACTCCCCGACAGACTCACACGCACACACACACACACACACACACACTCCCCATGAACTCCCCAACAGACTTGCACACAGCTTGTTTATTATTTATCAATGAGACCAGAGCAGGAGACGGAGCTGGACTAAGAACAGGCAGTCACTGAGTTTGTGTGTGTGTGTGTGTGTGTGTGTCAGCATACATGTGTGTGTATGTGTATGCTGGCTGCTCACACTCACTACAACATCTGCTCCTCATTACACCCAAAACACACACACACATGCACGCTGACACACACACATACACACACACGCACACATACACACGCAAATGTACGCTGACACACACACACACACACACACATGCTGACACCATGGACATCTTTCCCCTCACAGAACTGTCAACAGCAACAACCTTCTCAAAACCTTAAAGAGATACAGTAGCGAGAGATAC
This sequence comes from Alosa sapidissima, assembly GCF_018492685.1. Taxonomy (NCBI): domain Eukaryota; kingdom Metazoa; phylum Chordata; class Actinopteri; order Clupeiformes; family Clupeidae; genus Alosa; species Alosa sapidissima. The sequence continues at coordinate 36,806,398 of NC_055964.1, read as the reverse complement.
AGTAGAGAGAGAGCGAGACAGAGAGGGAGAGACAGAGCGAGAGAGAGAGAGAGAGAGAGGGAGAGGGAGAGAAGGGAAAAAGAGACAGACAGAGAGAGAGAGAGAGAGAGAGCGAGAGAGAGAAGGGAAAAAGAGACAGACAGAGAGAGAGCGAGAGAGGGAGAGAGAGCGAGAGAGAGAAGGGAAAAAGAGACAGAGAGAGAGAGAGAGAGAGCGAGAGCATATGGAGGGAGCTCTTAAAACGCCACCTGGTCCCTCTACCTCACTGCCAAGTGTGCTGGTGAATGACCCATCAAAGAGTTGGTCCGTGGAGTGTGTGGAAGTGTGTGTTCGTGGAGTGTGTGGAAGTGTGTGTCCGTGGAGTGTGTGGAAGTGTGTGTCCGTGGAGTGTGTGGAAGTGTGTGTTCGTGGAGTGTGTGGAAGTTAAGACAGTGACATTTGAATTTGTTTACTTTCTCATTACACAACATTTAACAACCTATTTGAAACATTACTGAATGAAACTAACAGTTGACAACACTAAAGAGACAGATATGTTTTAAGCGGAGGAATCTTTTCTGTAGACATGCTTTTACACACACACACATACATACACTAGTACCACATGACATTGAGGATACCGCTGCAGGACTGTCTCACACGCACGCCCTCCTCCGCGCGCTGTTGACCGATCCCGGATCGGTCAACAGTGCGCGTAGGAGGGCATACGTGCGAGACGGCCGATAGCAGGGTAGCCGGGAACCGGGTGCCAGGGTACCGATAGCTGTTGACCGATCGCACGCATGCCCTCCTCCGCGCGCTGTTGACCGATCCCGGAGCCCCTGCTGTCGGCCGCTCGCACGCATGCCCTCCTCCGCGCGCTGTTGACCGATCCCGGAGCCCCTGCTGTCGGCCGTCTCACTCTCCTCGATGGGGCCCCGCTGTGCTGTGGCACTCTGCCATTTTGTAGTGCACGGAGCGGAGGGGCCAGAGACGGGCCGGCCTCAGCGCCGAGCAGAGCGGTCAGAAGCACCGTCCCCGGGGGGAAAGCCCTATCTGACCCCGCACCTCCTTCAACCCACGACGGTTCTTTGGAGCTTGAGGGGATGCGTTGGATGACAGGGAGCATTGAGTGGCACTAAGAACAGTTTTGGCGACTGATCGATTTTACAGACTTCCAAAGAATTAAGGTTTATTAATTCAGGATGATTCTACAGTACTGTAGGAACCTGACAACAGTTGGCATGAAGACTGTTCGGTTAGAGGATGGAATCCCGCTGCGATAATACACTCACGTTCTGACCAGATGCACTCGAGCTGTGCGCTACAATAAGGAGCATAATGTTTTCCTAAAAACAGCATCCGTACATGCTGCAAGTCTACTCGCTCTTAGACATTTCAGCTGATAGCATGAGCACAGCCACTTGCACTCTCACAAGCTGTCTACTGCCCATTATTAGTTCAACAGGGCTTGTGTCACTTTTCACCGCGATGGCCTCAATTTCTGTAAGTCCATAAAGCGAGCGAAAGTTTCATGACTTTCTCTGTAGTTCCGATGTGCGGTTGAGGATTTGAAGTGCCTCTAAGCGCCCCCACCCCTGGGCGAGAGGAATGGCTTTCTCTGCTGCAGACGGCTTAGTAATGCGCAGTGAACAATAACGTCTGCTCGAGCTCGAGGATTTTAGGACAAAACTAATCTCATGTTCCAGTGTGAGAAAAGCGCAGGAACAACGTATATATGATTGTGTGTGTGTGTGTGTGTGTGTCCGTGTGTGTGTGTGTGTATGTGTGTGTCAGACACCACACCAACTCTAACTAACTAGGGATTGAATGGATCCAATTAAATCCCTATCTATCTGTCAATCAATCTATCTATCTATCTATCTATCTATCTATCTATCTATCTATCTATCTATCTATCTATCTATGTCTGTATGTCTGCCAGTCTGTTTGTGGAGTTAAAATAACTTAAACCTTCCTCTTTTCCTTGATTAGGGAAGCAATATATTCGTGTGAACCGAACACCTAACTGCATCACCCACCCAGACATGTTGTCCTTTTGTGCCACCCATATCCACGCGGGCACCCTGCCACAGCGGGTACAGGCCTGGGCGCGGGCGTTCGTGCATCTCTTATGGATGAATGTAATGTTTGCTTTATGGAAAAATAATGCAGTTAGCCTGCCGATTGATGCATCGTGCCTAAGTGTCGGCTCTACGTGCTCATGCCTGCCTGTTCTCCTGCTGCTGTCAGACAATATAATTACTGAAAGATTGATGAGGGGGCTGGGGGCATGCGTTTGAGGATGAGAATCTGCCCTGTGATTAATGTGTGTGTGTTTGTGTGTGTGTGTGCATGTGTGTGTGTCTGCGTGCGTGCGTGCGTGTGTGTGATGCGTGTGTGTGTGCGTGCGTGCGTGCGCGGGTGTGCGTGCGTGTATGTGTGTGTGTGTGCGTGCGTGTGTGTGTGTGTGCCTGATGAGAGAGAGAGAGACTCTCCCCTGGTGGGCAAACTTTTGATTCCTGATGCAAACACCTCTAAGCACAGAGCAGCAGGATCACACACACGTGTCGCTCGTATGACGATGTACTAATGGAGCAGGATCACACACACGTGTCGCTCGTATGACGATGTACTAATGGAGCAGCAGGAACACACACACGTGTCGCTCGTATGACGACGTACTAATGGAGCAGGATCACACACACGTGTCACTTGTATGACGACGTACTAATGGAGCTCATTAGCATAGAGCCTGTTACTATTGGTGTTCATGTACACTGGAGATTTGTGCAATGAAGAAAAAGGAAAAAAACACCCCCAGGCAGCGTGTAGCTGTGGACCAGGCTAAGCCCTCAGGCAGTGACTAGCTAAGCCCAGACTAAGTCCTCAGGCAGCGACTAGCTGTGGACCAGACTAAACCCAGTTCTGATCCAGACCCACTGGGCCCTGACCCACTCAAGCACACTCATGCCCAAAAGGCAGTGGACAAGCCCTGATTATTGACCTGACATGGGAAATGTTTCAGTGTGATTCCATTTGATTTATCCTCTGTACAGTATGTAAAACCATTAGCCATGAACAGAGCTTGAAGCCAAACCAAGTAGGAAAAGGCACAGCAGGGAAAAGCCCATCTCTCCCTGATGAGGAAAATGATGTCTCCCTGATGTGTTGTGTTGTGTTGTGTTGTGTTGTGTTGTGTTGTGCTGTGCTGTGTTGTGCTGTGCTGTGTTGTGTGCTGTTGTGAGCCTTATAGTGGACACACCACTGATCCCTACAGCAGGAGAGCCTTATAGTGGACACACCTACAGCAGGAGAGCCTTATAGTGGACACCCCACTGATCCCTGCAGGAGAGCCTTGGAGGGCGTTGGAGCCCATGATATCCCCTTCTGCACAGAAACAAAAGGCTACATGGAACATGGAACATAGACGCCCGCCTTTCCTGATGGATTCCATACTTCATTCCTGACCTCGGGTAAAGTGGACCTACACACACACACACACACACACACACACACTCTCTAGAAAGAGATGTGGGCCTATTTGTTTCACATTCAGTCGTCCTCTGGCTGACCTCCTCAACACAGTGTCCCCTCCACCAGAGCGGTCCAGCACAGCATAGTTCGAATTACAGGGGGTACTGGGGGGTACTATACCCCCCAATGAAGACCCAGTACCCCCCAAAGAGACAGAAATATCAGTTTTGGGGGGGTCAGATAATTTTTCTGATATTGTGAAAAAATATCATTACAGTTGGCTACAATACAAGTCAACTCCTATTTTCACTAGGAAAAGTTTAATGTAAAGCGATTTCAGACACCCCTATTATGGACCGTACCATTTTTAACCACCGTGGCACTAGAAGCAACGGAGATAGAGAACGACTTCAGCTTCTCAAGCAAGTGTCAACGACGTTGAATGACAAAACGCTAGATTCCTCCAGTAGCCTAAATTCGGTTTGCTGCTGACGTGCATGGGTAAATGTAAGTTGCTAGCAGACGTCTAGCTTGTTGAAAATGTGCTATTTTACAACCTTCATGTATTAACGTGTTTTGTTCTTTCATACAGTAGCTCATGTCACGTCTTCATACATTTAATTACCGGCTACTTACCTGCTACTTAGCCTACTTAACCACTGAGGCTAGTAGAGTGGACCTTGGTTAGTTACCAAGGTTAGTTAGCAAGATAAGTATAAGTATATATACTCTTTTGATCCCGTGAGGGAAATTTGGTCTCTGCATTTATCCCAATCCGTGAATTAGTGAAACACACTCTACACAGTGAACACACAGTGAGGTAAAGCACACACTAATCCCGGCACAGTGAGCTGCCTGCAACAACAGCGGCGCTCGGGGAGCAGTGAGGTGCCTTGCTCAAGGGCACTTCAGCTGTGCCTACTGGTCGGGGTTCGAACCGGCAACCCTCCGGTTACAAGGCCGAAGCGCTAACCAGTAGGCCACGGCTGCCCCAAGAGATAATAAATAGAGATAATTCTCTATTTAAATCATTTATTATTATTTTACATTGTGGTGAGGTAAAATCGATTGTCATTTCCAAAGAGATGAACTCCAGTCCATAGCCTACAGTAGGTGTCCATTGATTCTCATTTTATCTTGAATAAATTATTGTGCCCTTTTGAAATTAGTTTGGCACAGATCCTGTGTTGTTTTTATTATGCACAAGAGGGTCTGATGTAGCTAAGCCTACATAACATTAGTGAAACCTGTGGAAACATAAAGAGCCAAGTACTACATGCTAGTATTTGAATTTGTTTTTAATTGGTTAGTAGGCCTATTGTTTTTACATTCTGGTTATGGATTCTTGTAGGTTACCGCTCTCTAGTTCTTATGTGGTAGTAGGCTGTTTTTTCATAGTGGCTATATGCTCCTTAATCACATTAAAGATTGCTTAGGTTTCACATATCTCTAGGCAATTGTGTTGATTTGACACTGACTACCATAGACTATAATGGAAAATTGGTTTCTGAGTAGGCTAGGCTATATTAGAGGGTTGGATCTTACCTCCAGGTCTTATGAAATCTAAAAATAAACCAAATCAATATGTCATGAAATAAGCAATAGGCTTCTTGTAAAGGTATTACTTTTACTAGTAATTAGAATGGTATTTCAGTGCACTTAACTTCTAACTTTTGAGAGTTGATCAAAACAGTTCTCTTTTGGATATACAGTAATTCCTTGAATTTCTCCTGGGGATCAATAAAGTATCTATCTATCTATCTATCTATAACAATGAGATATTCTGTAGCCAACTGATTATCAGTTTGTCGCATGTTTACACCTTGTATGTGTGTTGCACAACACATGTTGCACTTGGCGATCACGGTGGGGATTGATATGGTAGTGGACCATGATGGTCATAGAAGAAGTGAAGGAGCAGTACCCCCAATTATGGTGGGGTAATTCACACTCTGCAGCACAGCCCACCGTGAATGCCCACCATGAATGCCCACGGAAGGGCTGCGTTTATACCACATGCTTTCTCCAAGGGCGCTGTTCATCGCGCCACACCCGTCATGTCTCTATTCCCCACTAGGGGGGCCCACTGCTTTAAAGAAACTAGCATACAGTGAGTAGGCAATAAAACTAGCATACAGTGAGTAGGCAATAAAACTAGCATACAGTGAGTAGGCAATAAAACTAGCATACAGTGAGTAGGCAATACTCAGTCCACTTCAGTTGTGAAAAAAATTTAAGTGTACTTGGCATACTGAAGTAAAGTGAACTTGGCTCAAATAAAGGCACTTACCAAATCTAAGTTCTCATAACTGAAGTACATGAGTAGAAAGCAATCGGCAATACTCGCTGTAAAAGGGGCAGCCGTGGCCTACTGGTTAGCGCTTCGGACTTGTAACCGGAGGATTGCCGGTTCAAACCCTGACCAGTAGGCACGGCTGAAGTGCCCTTGAGCAAAGCACCTAACCCCTCACTGCTCCCCGAGCGCCGCTGTAGCAGGCAGCTCACTGTGTCAGGATTAGTGTGTGCTTCACCTCAATGTGTCCTGAGTGTGTTTCACTAATTCACGGATTGGGATAAATGCAGAGACCAAATTTCCCTCACAGGATCAAGAGTATATATAATGATATACTTACTTAAAATGTAATTTGTTGACTTTACTTTAAAAAAAAGTTAGGTAACTGCCTTAAAATGTTCAAGTAAGCTTCACTTAAACTGTTTAGTTAACTAGTTGCTAAAGCTTTTGTATCCATAATAAACTTCCAAGAATTTTCACCTTATAAGGCAAACATCAACTGTATCCCAGGAGGAAGTACACAGACACATAATGCAAGTAGGCCCAAGCATTGAGTGCCCAACTTTTTGGTATTCCTGACAATACTCTGAAAATCACTTACATTGTCATCAGTTGTTCTACATTGTACGCATCCCAAGAAGCAAAGAAACAGTTATGAGAAGAAAAGAAAAAAACATTAGAAGAAACACAAGAAAATAGCATTTACCCACAATCCCTTGAAATAACTCACCAACATGACTCATGGCCTTGTAGCACAAACTTTAACAATTCAAGTGGTATACTTGAATTCTGCTATATACATACTCCATACTCTGCTATATACTCCATACTCTGCTATATACATACTCCATACTCTACTATATACTCCATACTCTGCTATATACTCCATACTCTGCTATATATATATACTCCATACTCTGCTATATACTCCATATTCTGCTATATACTCCATACTCTGCTATATACTCCATACTCTGCTATACTCACATACTCCATACTCTGCTATATACTCCATACTCTGCTATATACTCCATACTCTGCTATATACATACTCCATACTCTGCTATATACTCCATACTCTGCTATACTCACATACTCCATACTCTGCTATATACATACTCCATACTCTGCTATATACTCCATACTCTGATATATACTCCATACTCTGCTATATACTCCATACTCTGCTATATACATACTCCATACTCTGCTATATACTCCATACTCTGCTATATACATACTCCATACTCTGCTATATACTCCATACTCTGCTATACTCACATACTCTGCTATATACTCCATACTCTGCTATACACATACTCCATACTCTGCTATATACTCCATACTCTGCTATATATATACTCCATACTCTGCTATATACTCCATACTCTGCTATACTCACATACTCCATACTCTGCTATATACATACTCCATACTCTGCTATATACATACTCCATACTCTGCTATATACTCCATACTCTGCTATACACATACTCCATACTCTGCTATACTCACATACTCCATACTCTGCTATATACATACTCCATACTCTGCTATATACATACTCCATACTCTGTTATATACATACTCCATACTCTGCTATATACATACTCCATACTCTGTTATATATATACTCCATACTCTGCTATATACTCCATACTCTGCTATATACATACTCCATACTCTGCTATATACTCCATACTCTGATATGCACATACTCCATAATTCAATTATGACCCACACACACACACATACTCACTCACAGGCTTCACACAGCTACACACATAGTAATTACTAACACACACCTACAACATAGTAATTACTCACACACACCTACGCACATAGTAATTACTCACACACACCTACGCACATAGTAATTCCCTACGCACACGTTACTTCCCAGCACTAGGCCTCCATGAGCCGCTCTATGAGAGGCCCGTAGTATAGGCACTAGGCCTCCACGAGCAGCTCTAATGAGAAATCACATATTCCCACAGCACTAGGCCTCAATGGGCAGCTCTATGTGAGAGGCCCGTAGTATAGCGGTTAATGAGAAAAGCACACATTCCCTCAGCACTAGGCCTCAATGGGCAGCTCTATGTGAGAGGCCCGTAGTATAGCGGTTAATGAGAAAGCACCACACATTCCCTCAGCACTAGGCCTCAATGGGCAGCTCTATGTGAGAGGCCCGTAGTATAGCGGTTAATGAGAAAGCACCACACATTCCCTCAGCACTAGGCCTCAATGGGCAGCTCTATGTGAGAGGCCCGTAGTATAGCGGTTAATGAGAAAGCACCACACATTCCCTCAGCACTAGGCCTCAATGGGCAGCTCTATGTGAGAGGCCCGTAGTATAGCGGTTAATGAGAAAGCACACATTCCCTCAGCACTTTCACACACAGCGCTGTGCCCTCCGTATTAAAAGTTAGAGTTTGACAGTTGGTGCTCACAGCGGGAGGCCCTCTATTTGCAGCCATAAATTTCACCCTGAACGGAAGAGGCCCTGTCTGGCATGTGAGGAAGGACAGAGCGGACGACCGCGCGCAGCCACGTTCCCCTTCATTAACCTGCTGATTTCCTGCCCAAAAAGCTGCTCTGACAGACTGTAGAGAGTCGCCCAATTTGACTTTCAGTCACTCAAATCTGAAATGGTCCACTAAAGGTGATCTGATCTTAAATGTTTCACTAAAGGTGATCTGAAATGGTCCACTAAAGGTGATCTGATCTGAAATGGTCCACTAAAGGTGATCTGAAATGGTCCACTAAAGGTGATCTTGTGACTTGTAACCGGAGGGTTGCCGGTTCGAACCCCGACCAGTAGGCACGGCTGAAGTGCCCTTGAACAAGGCACCTAACCCCTCACTGCTCCCCGAGCGCCGCTGTTGTTGCAGGCAGCTCACTGCGCCGGGATTAGTGTGTGCTTCACCTCACTGTGTGTTCACTGTGTGCTGAGTGTGTTTCACTACTTCATGGATTGGGATAAATGCAGAGACCAAATTTCCCTATTAATGTATCAGGAAACATGCTGTATGTCCAACATGCTCTGCAAATAGCACAACTCTTCTGGACTGGTATTTTGCAGAAGTAAATCATATACCATGTTTAGAGAACCTGATGATACATTGTGTCCATTAAACACAGACAGATCTGGGTAATCCGCATGAGAGGTCTGTATTGCTTTCTTGGTCAGTTTGATGATTTGTAGGCAATTGAGACCGTAAATGATGCCTGATTTGGCCGATGTGAGATGCCCATGAGAGGACATGGAGGGTTTAAATGAGTCAAAACTGAAATGTGCTGTGTGAATAACTGCCTGCCTTGCCTTGCCTTGCCTTGCCCTGCCTTGCCTTGCCTTAAGTAAAAGTAATTTGACGCTGGTTTGGGTGGCATTGTGAATTAGTGGGCACATTAAAGCAATCTGACGCTGGTTTGGGTGGCATGGTAAGTTAGTGGGCACAGCTTTGAGTTGGTCTCCTGGGTTTGCGCTGGCAGTGCCAACAGCGTCGTGGTGAGGGAGAGGCTGGCACGTGGCATCTGCTGCGTTTCCGCCTGATTACCTTAAAGGGGTCTGATCAGGGGGGCACTGGCGCCAGGCCTTGCGCCAAATCAACAACCCAATAACCCGTCTACATACGTGCACACACCCGTCTACACACACACACCTGTCTACACACACACACACCCGTCTATACACACACACCCGTCTACACACACACACACCCGTCTATACACACACACCCGTCTACAGACACACCTGTCTACACACACACACACCCGTCTACAGACACACACCTGTCTACACACACACACACGCACACACACACCCATCTACACACACACCCGTCTACACACACACACACGTCTACACACGCGCACACACTCGTATGTGGTAGTGTAGTGGTTAAGGAGCTGGGCTAGCGTGCAGTAGCTTGTGGTAGTGTAGTGGTTAAGGAGCTGGGCTAGTGTGCAGTAGCCTGTGGTAGTGTAGTGGCTAAGGTTGCTAACCGTCCCGATTGTGCAGGACATCCCGTATTTTGGGTGATTTTGATTTGTCCCGTCAGGGACAGCACCACTCCCGATTTTCAATCACAGCTCATCGGCCTTGTTAACTTGTCAATAGTAGGCTATTGTAAACGCACCTGGAACAAAGTGTCCAGTGCCGTCGACCACGCGCATCTCGCACTATGCGCAGGGCACCAAGGGACAGAAGGGGCACCACAATTTAGCCAGAGAAGCTGGCTAAATTGGCTACGACGTGACATGCTAGCTACTGAAAAGCAGTTTGGCTACTGCAAACTGCTTTTCACTCTTCTTAGAGAACGATTACAATGTCAAAATGCAGCAACAGCATCTTACATAAGGATGATACTTTTTGGGTCCTCTCAGTCTCTCTATTATGCAGCAGATCTAACTTGAACGTTATGCTACTCGTTTTAATTGGGAACGAGAGGGAGAGAGGGTGGAAGTTTCCAGCTGGCTTGTGATCGTTGGTAATTGATTTCACCTATTTAATATAAGAAACTTTTAAAAGGAAATCATGAGAACAACAAAAACAACGCAAGGAGATTTGCGGAATTATCCGGTTCACACTATGCTACTGACCATTTACAAAATGTGAGGGCACTTTGACATAGGCTGCACGCACTGTGATTTGGACTGATAGAATATGAAGAGTGGTCAATTGCCTTTGTGTAAAGGAATTGGTGAGTCTTGAGGTCTTCAATAATCTGTTTCCCTTAAACTAAGCATTTACATGAAGCACATGATAGGCTATGCCAATTGAAAAACTTTCCACTCAGATAGCTAGGTGGCTACCAGGTTCATAATTCACTTTTAATTGCAAACAGAAAATATCTAGCTAGCATCATTACATGCTTCTATTTCCACAGGAATGAAGGTTGTTTACACCAACTTAATATACTTACCATTGTGCTATAGGCCTAAATGTGGCACAAACAATGTTAGAGTTTGTGGAATGACCATAGGCTATATTTGAATGGAGCTGGCAAAATATTATGAATACCGTGTAGACAATGCTCTTAAAGTGACAGTACACCATTTGTAAATTATTATTTGAAGTGAAGTGTCCCTCATTTGGGGTTGAGGAAGTTGGCAACCCTAGTAGTGGCTAAGGCATACCTGTCAACATTTAGTTTTCCAAAAACGGGAGATTTTTTTTTTCCGCGGGGGGGTCAGTGTTTATACCGGATCTGTGTTTGCATATGTAGGCCTAATACAGTTCATACACGTGTTTCAACACTGCATTTCGGTCGTTGCTTTTACCTTACCATTACCTTACGCATGACAGTTATGTAGGCCTATCCACCAGCTGCCTGCCTGCAGCCAACTTCTAAAACTCCAAAGCTGTTTGCTGTCTGATTTGGTTCCGAGGACACAAGTTCAGTGTATCAACAACACTCAAAAACAGTTTATGTGATGTGTTAATCAATTAAATTTCCAACAATTTCACAACAGCTAGTTCTGGAGTAGGCCATTCAACTAGCCCGCTTGCTTACGACGAAACTCAGGCTGCGCAGTCAGCGCACCAGCTTCTTTATTTGGGTTTTGGGTTGCCATTTTAGCCTATGACAAAACGGTTGAAATTGAAACTAAGTGATCGTGTAGGGTGTATTTCATACAAAATCTGGCAACCTGGGAGATGTCAGACTAATATCAAAAATGAATGGATCAATGATTTTAAAATGAAGTTTGATGGCCATGCAAATTACGGGAGTTTTCCGGGAGAAATAACAAAACGGGAGGGTGCTGGGAGATGACCTTGAAATACAGGAGAACCCGTGAAAAACGGGAGTGTTGACAGGTATGGGCTAAGGAGCTGGGCTAGCGTACAGTAGCCTGTGGTAGTGTAGTGGTTAAGGAGCTGGGCTAGCATACAGTAGCCTGTGGTACTGTAGTGGTTAAGGAGCTGGGCTAGCATACAGTAGCCTGTGGTACTGTAGTGGTTAAGGAGTGGTAGTGTAGTGGTTAAGGAGCTGGGCTAGTGTGCAGTAGCCTGTGGTACTGTAGTGGGGATCTGGGCTGGCATGCAGTAGCCTGTGGTAGTGTAGCAGTTAACATCAGAGTGTAAATTACCCCACCATAATTAGGGGGTACTGCTCCTTCACTTCTTCTATGACCATCATGGTCCACTACCATATCAATCCCCATCGTGATCGCCAAGTGCAACATGTGTTGTGCAACACACATACAAGGTCTAAACATGCGACAAACTGATAATCAATTGGCTACAGAATATCTCATTGTTATAGATAGATAGATAGATAGATACTTTATTGATCCCCAGGGGAAATTCAAGGAATTACTGTATATCCAAAAGAGAACTGTTTTGATCAACTCTCAAAAGTTAGAAGTTAAGTGCACTGAAATACCATTCTAATTACTAGTAAAAGTAATACCTTTACAAGAAGCCTATTGCTTATTTCATGACATATTGATTTGGTTTATTTTTAGATTTCATAAGACCTGGAGGTAAGATCCAACCCTCTAATATAGCCTAGCCTACTCAGAAACCAATTTTCCATTATAGTCTATGGTAGTCAGTGTCAAATCAACACAATTGCCTAGAGATATGTGAAACCTAAGCAATCTTTAATGTGATTAAGGAGCATATAGCCACTATGAAAAAACAGCCTACTACCACATAAGAACTACAGAGCGGTAACCTACAAGAATTCATAACCAGAATGTAAAAACAATAGGCCTACTAACCAATTAAAAACAAATTCAAATACTAGCATGTAGTACTTGGCTCTTTATGTTTCCACAGGTTTCACTAATGTTATGTAGGCTTAGCTACATCAGACCCTCTTGTGCATAATAAAAACAACACAGGATCTGTGCCAAACTAATTTCAAAAGGGCACAATAATTTATTCAAGATAAAATGAGAATCAATGGACACCTAGGCTATGGACTGGAGTTCATCTCCTTGGAAATGACAATCGATTTTACCTCACCACAATGTAAAATAATAATAAATGATTTAAATAGAGAATTATCTCTATTTATTATCTCTTGGGGCAGCCGTGGCCTACTGGTTAGCGCTTCGGCCTTGTAACCGGAGGGTTGCCGGTTCGAACCCCGACCAGTAGGCACAGCTGAAGTGCCCTTGAGCAAGGCACCTAACTCTTCACTGCTCCCCGAGCGCCACTGTTGTTGCAGGCAGCTCACTGTGCCGGGATTAGTGTGTGCTTTACCTCACTGTGTGTTCACTGTGTACTGAGTGTGTTTCACTAATTCACGGATTGGGATAAATGCAGAGACCAAATTTCCATCACGGGATCAAAAGAGTATATATACTTATACTTATCTTGCTAACTAACCTTGGTAACTAACCAAGGTCCACTTTACTAGCCTCAGTGGTTAAGTAGGCTAAGTAGCAGGTAAGTAGCCGGTAATTAAATGTATGAAGACGTGACATGAGCTATGAAAGAACAAAACACGTTAATACATGAAGGTTGTAAAATAGCACATTTTCAACAAGCTAGACGTCTGCTAGCAACTTACATTTACCCATGCACGTCAGCAGCAAACCGAATTTAGGCTACTGCAGGAATCTAGCGTTTTGTCATTCAACGTCATTGACACTTGCTTGAGAAGTTGAAGTCGTTCTCTATCTCCGTTGCTTCTAGCGCCACGGTGGTTAAAAATGGTACGGTCCATAATAGGGGTGTCTGAAATCGCTTTACATTAAACTTTTCCTAGTGAAAATAGGAGTTGACTTGTATTGTAGCCAACTGTAATGATATTTTTTCACAATATCAGAAAAATTATCTGACCCCCCCAAAACTGATATTTCTGTCTCTTTGGGGGTACTGGGTCTTCATTGGGGGGTATAGTACCCCCCAGTACCCCCTGCAATTCGAACTATGGTTAACATGCAGTAGCCTGTGGTAGTGTAGCGGTTAAGGAGCTGGGCTAGTGTACAGTAGTCTGTGGTAGTGTAGTGGTTAAGTAGCTGGGCTAGCGTGCAGTAGCCTGTGGTAGTGTAGCGGTTAGCATGCAGTAGCCTGTGGTACTGTAGTGGTTAAGGAGCTGGGCTAGTGTGCAGTAGCCTGTGGTAGTGTAGTGGTTAAGGAGCTGGGCTAGTGTGCAGTATCCTGTGGTAGTGTAACGGTTAGCATGCAGTAGCCTGTGGTAGTGTAGTGGTTAAGGAGCTGGGCTAGCATGCAGTAGCCTGTGGTAGTGTAGCGGTTAGCATGCAGTAGCCTGTGGTAATGTAGTGGTTAAGGAGCTGGGCTAGCGTGCAGTAGCCTGTGGTAGTGTAGTGGTTAAGGAGCTGGGCTAGTGTGCAGTAACCTGTGGTAGTGTAGTGGTTAAGGAGCTAGATTCCTCCAGTAGCCTAAATTCGGTTTGATGGGTAAATGTAAGTTGTTAGCAGACGTCTAGCTTGTTGAAAATGTAGTAGCCTGTGGTAGTGTAGTGGTTAAGGAGCTGGGCGGTTAGCATGCAGTAGCCTGTGGTAGTATAGTGGTTAGCATGCAGTAGCCTGTGGTAGTGTAGCGGTTAGCTTACTGTACATATGCACTATTGTGTACTATTTAGTGTTTACTGTACATATGCACTATTGTGTACTATTTAGTGTTATAATAGTGTTGGTTATTATGAACTCAGTAAGCCTCGTCACACAGTTGTTTAGTATAGTGCCCCAAACTGAAAGAAATGGAATCTGGCACTGATTTCAGGTGAGTAGGCTGTTGATGAAAACATATGGACGTCGTCACAAAGAACTGCATATCTCTTTAAGGAAAGATGTTATGCCAACTGCACACTCTTGTTTTTGTAGACAGCCAACACAGTCCACAGCTTGATGTGGCCTGTTGTTGTTGAAGAACTGACCGGCCCTATACAGTACAGTAACACATTCCCATATGTTGAAATAGGAACTGACCAGCCGCGTATACAGTAACACATTCCATATGTTGATATAAGAACTGACCGGCCCTATACAGTACAGTA